>NC_064409.1:77627893-77930393 GCF_023375975.1 Astyanax mexicanus
TAGATAATTAGTCATCGTAATTGAATGTAATGCTACTGAGTAATAAACTAAATACTCTGCAGTCAATCATTAGTTAAATAAACCAGCAGTCTAATCTGGTTAAAGCTAAAATGAGGTACGCCACGCAGTGTAATTATGTAACATACTGTAGTTACACAGTAAATACAGCATCAGTCAAAGGTTTGACTGCTAGGTCCTATTTATTAGCGGTGAAATTAATGAAATAAATATATAAAAGAAAAAGGTTTGAATAGTAAGTGGTGTCCAATCTTTTGTCAGGTACTGCATGCATCGCACATTTCCAAATAATGCATTTATTCAGTATTTAAAGTCACTTTTAGAGAGATAGACAAACAGGCAGCTAAATAGACAGACATTCAGAGAAACAGATATATAGACAAACAGACAGAGAGAAGGAGAACTTTAAAGTAGATGTAGGATGGGTGGATGGATGGGTGTGTAATGATGGAAGAGTGGAAGGATAGATGGATGGGTAAGTGGATGCATGGATGAATGGATGGGTGGGTGGGTGGATGGATGGAAGTATGGCTGGGTGGATGGATGGATGGGCGGGTGGATGGATGGATAAATGGATCAATGGATAGATGGGTGGGTAAGTGGATGGATGGATGGATGGATGAATGTAAGGGTGGGTAGGGGTGGCATATGAATGAATGGAAGGGTGGATGAACGGATGGATGGACAGACGGACGGATGGATGGATGAACAGACCGATGGATGGAAGGGTGGGTGGATGGATAGGTGGATGAATATGTGGGTGGATGGCTCAATGTCTGAGTGGATAGATAGATAGATAGATAGATAGATAGATAGATAGATAGATAGATAGATAGATAGATAGATAGATAGATAGATAGATAGATAGATATTCAGGCTTCTGTGTGTTGTAGGGATGTAAAGATGTGTCGGCTGTGTTTATTGGTCAGTATTGGGCATCTGGGAGCAGTAAGGGTTGGAGCCGGTGCTGTTAGATGTTCCTCAGGCCTCAGGGTTTGATATATTTCATGTTTCTGTGTGTAAGAAGCTGTTAGACCTCTAGGGCAGCGTAGATCATAAATGCGCTGTGTCTTTGGCCTTGGGGCGCTGTGGAGACTCCGGGTCTTTGTATGGAAATGCAGAGCCTTGGGCCAGAGCACACAGTGCTTATAGGTTCAGTTGAGATTGTGGAGGACCTCTGCGGCAGGGCTGATCTCTGTACTGCTGTTATTTAAGGCGTAGCTTCAGCTGATTGTATATAAAGTAAAGTAGTGCAGTGGTCCTCTGGGTGGGAAATGACCGGAGCTGCCCAGGGGGCAGTATGTGCATGTGTTGAGTGTGTGTAAGAGTGTGTGAGAGTGTGTAAGGCCTCGGGGTCAGTGTAAATCAGGACTGTATTTGCTGTATATACGACTGTATTTGTGTTTTTTGGGGAGCAGAGCTGTTGTTTGTATGTTATCAGCTCCTCTGGGGCTGAACAGACCTGCACTCTGTGTTTATTAAAGCTGCTCTTCAGTCTACAGCCTGTGGGCCAGAGCCAGTTCTGACTGTCTGCATTTCTACTGATCCACTGATCTTACAGACTTAGTGAATAATCAGAGAGAGAGAGAGGGAGAGAGAGAGATAAATGGGGAGAGAGAGAGAGGGAGGGAGAGAGAGAGAGAGAGATTTTGATGTATGAATACAAGAAAAGGAGCAAAGAAATAAGAGTAAACTTGAAAAAGAGGAACAAAGGAAAGGGAGTGGGTCAAGGAGAGGAAGATAGAGGGAGCAAGAAAAGTAATGAGTAAAAAAGATAAAGAAGAGAATGAGAAAGAGGGAGTAAAAGAAGCGCAGTAAGAAAGAAAGAATATGGATAGAGAATAAAATAATTTAAACAAAGATAGATAGATAGATAGATAGATAGATAGATAGATAGATAGATAGATAGATAGATAGATAGATAGATAGATAGATAGATTTATGAAGAAGAATTATGAAAGCAGTAAGAAAAAAGGGAATAAGGATATATACTGTAGAGAGGTGGTTTGTTGTAAGAATAAAATTAATTGAACAAGAAAAGATAATAGAAAAAAAATAGAAAGAAAGAAAGAAAGAAAAAAGAAATAAAGAAATGAATCTGTATCAGGAAGAGAGAGAGTTTTTAATGAACAAAATATTCAACTAGAACAAAAATATAACAGAAAGAGAGAGAGGAAGAGATAGAGCAGTAAGAAAAGAATAAATAGAGATAGAGAAAGGGGTTTTGATGAGAGAAGATAAGAGGGAAGCATTAAAAAAGATGTAAATAACGAGCAAGTGTCCAGACACAGGCAGATACAATAAAACAGGTTTATTGACAAAAGGAGCAAGAGACAGAAAATGGAATAGGAATAGACAGACAGAGAGAGGTAGATTGACAGTTAAAACAGACAGACAGACAGACAGACAGACAGACAGACAGACAGACAGACAGACAGACAGACAGACAGACAGACAGACAGACAGACAGACAGATAGATAGATAGATAGATAGATAGATAGATAGATAGATACTAGACAGACATTTAGGAAGACAGACAGATACACAAACAGAGAAACAGGTATATAGACAATTACATTAGATAGATAGATAGTTCATTGACAAAAGGAGCAAGAGACAGAAAATGGATCATACACAAGAACACGAGGATAATTCATTATCAATAAGCACAGCTGAAGTGGAGTGAGGGGTTTATATAAGCCAGTGAGCAGGTGTTTAGAATTCAGGTGATTGGCTTCCTGGAGGTGCTGCGTGCAGTGTCATGTGATCGCGGGTGTCAGTGCGTGGTGCATCCTGGGTATCGTAGTCCGGAAACTGGAGATCGCAGGCAGAGCTGAGTGCTTTCAGCGACAGCCGAGACAGAAAGAGAGATTGAAGTAAGACAAGAAAGAAGGGAGATAGACAGAGATAAGCGAAAGACAGAGGTTTTAATGTGAGAATGAAAGCAAAGAAAAAAAAGATTGAATTAGAGGTCAGTATCTGTCTCTGCTGAGATGCCCAAAAGCACTGAGTTGTTACGATATGAACACGCCAAAGTCAGAGCTCACCTGCCTCTTAAAGGAAATGGTAACTGGCACACTGATTGGTTTATTCCATGTTACGCCCAAAAAAACACCCATAATTAAATAACAGAATGAGTGAAGATATCAAGTGGTGCAAAAGAGAGAGCGAAAATACTACCACCAGCTGAAAAGTTTGTGAAATTACCCACAGAAAAAGGACGTATAGGATTGTGCAAATGA
Source organism: Astyanax mexicanus (assembly GCF_023375975.1). Taxonomy (NCBI): domain Eukaryota; kingdom Metazoa; phylum Chordata; class Actinopteri; order Characiformes; family Acestrorhamphidae; genus Astyanax; species Astyanax mexicanus. Next base: position 77,631,155 of record NC_064409.1, read on the forward strand.
TCCACGATTTGTGAAAAAGTTCTTGTGTGTGAAAACAAACCAGATATTATAATAAGCTCCTCCCCCAAACCAGCCCAGAATCAGTCCTGGGTGAGGACTCATGATAAAACACCCTTAAAGAAAGAAGGAACAGGTAGGTGTAGACATAAAGCAATGAAAGAAAGAGAAAGGGTAGAGAGAGAAAAATGAACGAGAGATATGGATAAAAGAGAGATACAGAGAGAGAGAGAGAGAGAGAGAAAAGAGAGAGAGGAGTGTGAAGAGACCCTGCAAAGAAGTGACAAGTGAAAAAAGTGTGTTCCTCTGGGCATACTGTGTGTCGGCACACGCACACGCACACACACAAACACACACACACACACACACACACACACACACACACACACACACACACACACACACACATACATAGGGCTGTTAAATTGCCCTTCTTGTTATCCCCTGGCTAAAGCAGTGCAGTCACTGTAACCAGGTAACCCAGGGATTCCCCAGAGACACAGAGAAATACTGAGCAGCGGTGGGAGCTGGAGTGTGTGTGTGTGTTAGAGTGTGTGTGTGTGTGTGTGTGTGTGTGGGTGGGTTAGTGGGCGGGTACAGAGTGTGTGATATGGGCTACGCTGTAATTTAATTGGACTTTGGGGAAGATCTGCAGTGTTTTATGTGTGGCAGTGTGTGTTCAGGTGTAATAACTGTGAAAATCTGATACTGGTTTTAGTTTTCTGTATCAGATCTGTGCAGATTTTAGTTCCAGGAAGTTCAAAATGGCATTTCTAACAAACAAAAAAGTGAGATTTGTCATATTTTATGTATTATTAGTCATTTTTATCCCATCATTCCCTGTCAAGAAAAAGCTTTAGATATGTATTTTTTGTTTTGTAAATTCTAGGTCCTCTGTTAAAATAGTGTCCGAGTTTAGGAATAACACCACACCTACACTTATGGTTTGGTGTGGTGCGCCACTGACTGATTAAAACCCTGACAAACAGTCAACAGTCAATCATCAGAGTCCATGCCTATAGAGCATTGTGTTCTACACACAGTCCTACAATGGGAATAGAACATATATTTTTGTTCACAGTACTATACTCTAAACAGACATAGCCAAACAAAAGTAATAATACCTACAAAATCTCTTAACATCTAACACAGTTAAACAAAGGGAATACTATCTACAGCTCTGGAAAACAGTGTCTCTGATTTTGCTATTTATAGGTTTATGTTTGAGTAAAATGAACATTGTTGTTCTATTCTATAAACTACAGACAACATTTCTCCCAAATTCCAAATAAAAATATTGTCTTTTAGAGCATTTATTTACAGAAAATGAGAAATGGCTGAAATAACAAAAAAAGACGCAGAGCTTTCAGACCTCAAATAATGCAAAGAAAAAAAGTTCATATTCATAAAGTTTTAAGAGTTCAGAAATCAATATTTGGTGGAATAACTCTGGTTTTTAATCATAGTTTATTTACACTCCTCCACCAGTCTTACACACTGATTTTGGATAACTTTATGATTTACACCTCTGGTGCAAAAATTCAAGCAGTTCAGTTTGGTGGTTTGATGTTTTGTGATCATCCATCTTCCTCTTGATTATATTCCAGAGGTTTTCAACTTGGTAAAATCAAGGAAAATCATCATTTTAAAGTGTTTTTTAGAGCTGTATATTCATGTAAGAGAATAGAACATATATGTATATATATTTTTTTATAAAGAAACAAAAGAGGAATAAGACTATAACAAAGTACACTCAGTTCTACAAAAGGAATATAACATATACATTTTGTACCCAACTCTTTAAAGGGAATACAATATTGCACGCACTAGGGATGGGTGATATGGCCCTGAAATAATATCACTATATTTAATGTTTTTATATTTTTGCAATAAGGATACGCTTGGCGATATGACAAAACACTGAACACGAAAAATATATAAAAATCAAGAATACACTACTATAAACAAAATGCAAATTACTTTTTTATTATTGCATACGATATGATATGATATGGCGCACTCCTAAATGAAATATTAAAAAATAGAGTTTTATCAGATTTGTAACAGAAGTCAATGATCCAGAATGTCATGATACTAATAATTATAATGCACTCCATATATCTCCATATATCAAGGATTAAAGTAAAATCTACTGTATATACTATACATACAGGGGTTGGAGAATAAAACTGAAACACCTGGTTTTAGAGAACAATCATTTATTGTGGTGACGGACAGTTCTGGTGGAAACAGGAGAGTTGAGGTGCACATTGAATTCTGTGGTTTTATGTTTTTTGGATACAATCCGGGTTAGCACCCGAACATCCCTTTCAGACAGCTTCCTCTTACAGCGTCCACAGTTAATCCTGTTGGATGTGGTTGGTCCTTCTTGGTGGTATGCTGACGTTACCCTGGATACCGTGGCTCTTGATGCATCACAAAGACTTGCTGTCTTGGTCACAGATGCTTCAGCAAGACGTGCACCAACAATTTGTCCTCTTTTGAACTCTGGTATGTCACCCATAATGTTGTGTGCATTGCAATATTTAGAGCAGAACTGTGCTCTTATCCTGCTAATTGAACCTTCACACTCTGCTCTTACTGGTGCAATGTGCAATTAATGAAGATTGATCACCAGGCTCCTCCAATTTAGCCATGAAACCTCCCACACTAAAATGACAGGTGTTTCAGCTTCATTGTCCAACCCCTGTATAATGAGAAAACTATGGCTTCATATTTCAGGGTATAATATCCTTCACGATATTCAAAAATGTTGCCGATATTATCGTGTACGATACAATATGGCACACCCCCAGCACGCACCATCCTACAAAAGGATTTGAACCAATAGTCTTCTCTAGATTTGACTAAATATTTTTGGTCGTGTTAGTACACAGGAAAAGTTTTGGACAGTTGAAATATCCCTCAGGACCATTCAGAGTTTAATGTATAAATACTGCTGTGCAGAGACCCGCAGTGCTGTCAGGCTTTTTTAAAGAGTGAAGCTGAGAGGAGTCTACTGATCTGTCCTGACCACTTCATAAATATGGACTTTATACATCACTTTCTTACATGTGCCTTTGATTCATAAAAGATAAAGAACGTCTCTCTGTGCTGCTGAAGTCTGGCTGAGCCTCTCTGGTCTCTCTGTGGGGTCCCGTTTTGATCTGGAAATGGATAAGATAGAAGAGTGTCTGAGCCCAGCTGAGTTTCGCCTTCGGTGCCGGTTTCTCACAGCTTTCTCCCATGACTTTTATATACATATTTTAAAAAGCCAACAAAGCGTTTGTGCTGTTTTTATTAAAAAAAAAAAAAAACTCTCCTGTGTTTTTCTTCCTCTGTAAACCATCCTTGGCAATGTGATGTCTGCCTGTGACTTGCCCATAAGCTAAAAAAGTAATGGTAATGGACATTATATCTAAAAAAGAGGGGTTAGAACAAAAGAGTAAGTACCTATAATATTGTACACCTATTTTATTCCACAGTTAGTTCCGACCCTGCAATGTGATTGGTTGAGAGGCGTTTTATGAGTGACATTATCAGCCGGTAATGCACTGTAACCGAAGTTCTCTCTATGTATCTCTATGTATTACTCCACCAAATACACGTAATATAGCTACGATGCAGTGCTTACAAACCAAATACAAACCAAATGCAATGTCATTATTCACCACTGGGAGCCGCTGGATTCCATAGATACAGTGAATAAACGCCAAAGGGAAAGTTGATTTATTTGTAAGGTAGCCCAGGGGGAATCACTACACACTGATGGTGAGTGTTAGTCAGAAACTGTTGGACACACCCAGTATGCAAATCGATTGTGACAGAAGCCAATGGAAAAGAAGCTGTTAATGGCAACAGACTAAACTCAGTTATTATAAGTTGGTTCAACTCAAAGATCTCAGTTTGAATAGTACAGTATGTGCTCAAAAATGTTCAACTAACTCAAAATAGTTGAGTATTGTTTAGAAATATCCAATTTTATGTAAAACAGACTTCAGAATTCATTTGAGTTCAAACAACGTATGGGTTTAGAGTGTAGTTCCGACCCCCCTGCAGTGTGATTGGCTGAGAAGCGTTTTATGAGTGACATTATCAGCCGTTAATTCACTGTAACTGAAGCTCTCCATGTATTACTCCTCCACATACAGGTGATCTAGCAACGATGCAGCACTTACAAACCAAATACAAACCAAATGCAATGCTATTATACACCAATGGGAGCCACTGGATCCCATATAGAGGCACAGTGCAGAAACGAAGGCACGGTCCCACAAATAAATAAGCCCTGAACCTTGTATTCCCCACTTCACGCGCTGAAAATAGCTCTATGCAGTGATGGTGTGATGACAGTATATCCCTGCTGTTGGCATCTCGCCTGCTTTCCAGGTTTTTCTCAGGTTCTCTGGCGTGCTGGACAGTCCCACGTCCCAGTTTCACAGAGTCTTCTCTTCACGACTCAGACACTGTGGTATTTGTACTGTCTCTGCTGAGTTCAGTGAGAGTCTGAAGCCCTGCTAACGAGAGCAGAGCGGTGTCACTTCCTTAAATTAGACTTTAGATACTTCCTTTAAATGAGAACAATGAAGAGTCCTTTCCTTTCTTCATTTTCATTCTTTCATTCCGGCTTCTCATCGTTCAATAAAACCCCTATCCAGATAAATCTCTCCGTCCAGATAGAGTGAATCTGATTGTGATTGGATGTAGAGAAGTATAAACATATACCATTACGACTCCCTATTGGTTTATACTGTGATCCATCACACCTGCACACTAAGAATCACTGACCTTCTAATACAAAACCCTAACTTCCAAAAGAAGTCTCATACAAGTTGCACCTGTGTAAACTTAATTAGAAGAACATTTCAATCATTTGTCAGAGTATAAAAGAAGCCTCACGTGACTGATACAGCCCTACTATGTTGTGATCTGGGATAATGTAAGTTTCCACTGGGCAGCTCTGGTCAATGATTGGTTCTCTAAATCCACAATTTGTTGTGCTGCACCTTCCACCATATTCCCCATCTCTCAATCCAATAGAGGAATTTTTTTTCTGCATGGAGGTGGAAAGTGTACAAACGCAGACCCCACGAGCATGTGGCTCTACTTCATGTAATGGGGGAGGCATGTGATGACATCCACACAGATGATTGCCAAGGATGGATTTGCCATGCAAGGCATTTTTCCCCCGCTGTTTGGTGAGGGAGAATATTGCAGCTGATGTAGATGAGGTCTTCTTGCCTGACCGAGATCAGGGGTCTGATGAACAGTGATCTGTTTCTTTGCATTTTGCAATAAATACATTTTTGCTACCTCTTTGTATGTGAACTACACCGCACCAAATAAATATAAAGAACAGAAAGACAACATATTTCCATGGACTTGTATACATTTGAATTTGTACAGTGGCCTCAAGAAGTCAAAAACATAACCAAACACTTCTGATAACAGTGCTTTGAATTTATCTTGTCAGTGTTTATTTGATGCTCTGCAAGAGATGAGCATATACATATCTGTGTGTGTTGTTTTGGGGGAAGGAATCGGTTTTGCTGGAGACTTGTGGAATTTCAACAAAGCAGTTAATCATTTTCAGTTTGTGTTTAGAGTTTTGAGAAACTAAGCCAAGTTTATAGAAATGCGTTTAAACATTTGGGAAAAACTGTAATATATTTACATTCTACTAAAATACATTCATTTACAATCAGCATATATGCAGCTGAAACACTATAGGGAACAGCCTAGTGCAAAATCCCAAATTATATTATCAACATTAACATTTTAATAATATAACATTATAGTCATTATGGCTTTTAGAAAAATGTTTTTTAGGGAGGGGGGGTGGGAGTGGGGGTAGTGCACTATAGGACTCTGTGGGCGTGGCCTAAGCTTTTGTTCTTAATGGCTTTATTTTTTCCCCTATTTTACATTACTTTTACTTTTATACTTTAAGTAGTTTTAAAAGCAGGACTTTTACACTTTTACACCACTTTAGTTTCTGGATCAGTTTCTCTGATTTTGCTATTTATGGGTATATGTTTGAGTAAAAATAATATTTCTCCCAAATTCCAAATAAAATTTGGCCTCAAATAATGCAAAGAATACAACAAGTTCATATTCATAAAGTTTTAAGAGTTCAGAAATCAATATTTGGTGGAATAAACCTGGTTTTTAATCACAGTTTTCATGCATCTTGGCATCATGTTCTCCTCCACCAGTCTTACACACTGCTTTTGGATAACTTTATGCTGCTTTGAACTGGAGTTTGTCTGGAGTTCTCTTGAGTCTCTGCACGGATCATCTTCATACTAGACTACATACATCTGCTCTTGTCTGTTCTTGCTCTTGGACGTGTGCAGGTGTGATGGATCACAGTATAAACCAATAGGGAGTCAGAATGGTATATATTTATGCTTCTCTACATCCAATCACAATCAGATTCACTCTATCTGAATGGAGAGATTTATCTGGATAGGGGTTTAATTGAACGATGAGAAGCCAGAATAAAAACAGCTGAAATGAAATAGGAGTAACGAGGCTATTTTATAAAATTTAAGTAGTAGAAAGTTCAGATAATTGTGTGAAAATGTAAAAAGTAAAAGTAAAAAAAGCCCAGTCTACACATTCATATACGCTCTATCCACACCAACACAGGTTCTGCATGAGCTCCCTGTGCACAGTCTGGACTCCCCTGTGTGTCTCTCAGGGCTTCAGCACTGACCTTTAATGGATCGTTTCACTCTGTGTTTGAGCCACTCTGCAAGACGCCCTCAGGCTAGTTTGTCTTAGATCTGAGGTTGTGTGTGTGAGAGAGAGTGTGTGTGAGTGTATTGAGTGTGTGTGTGTGTGTTAGAAATTCCCCAAACTCACAACAATTCAATTGAGTGCATCATACAGGAAACAGTTGTGAGACACAGAGATTGCTACCGTATTTTTCCTACTATAAGGTGCACTATCAATGATCGTCTATTTATCGTTAGCATTAGCGGCTAACCGCTAGCAGCTTATGTCACCCAACAGCGCTACACTAAAGAACCCTGAGTGTTCCGGTAAGGCAGGGTGATATTAGCTAGCGGTTCGTTCTACGTAGCTTGTTTTAACAAGGTAAACACGCAGGCTGCAGTCCAATATACTCACCTCTGAATGCCAAAAGAGCAAGCTTTACTTAATGCAGTTAGCGGCTAATGCTAATGCTGCTCTAGCAGGGCTAGCCGGGGTTAGCAGCAGACTACAGGACAATAATACTCACCTCTGCATGGCAAAAAAGCTAGCTAGTACTTAGTGCAGTTAGCGGCTAATGCTAATGCTGCTCCAGCAGTGCTACCCTGGGTTAGCAGCCGACTACAGACTAATAATACTCACCTCTGAATGGCAAAAGAGCTAGCTAGTACTTAATGCAGTTAGCGGCTGATGCTAATGCTGCTCCAGTAGTGCTAGCCGGGGTTAGCAGCAGACTACAGGCTGATAATACTCACCTCTGCATGGCAAAAGAGCTAGCTAGTACTTAATGCAGTTAGCAGCTAATGCTAATGCTGCTCCAGTAGTGCTAGCCGGGGTTAGCAGCAGACTACAGGCTAATAATACTCACCTCTGAATGGCAAAAGAGCTAGCTAGTACTTAATGCAGTTAGCGGCTAATGCTAATGCTGCTCCAGCAGTGCTACCCTGGGTTAGCAGCCGACTACAGGCTGATAATACTCACCTCTGCATGGCAAAAGAGCTAGCATGTACTTAGTGCAGTTAGCGGCTAATGCTAATGCTGTTCCAGTAGTGCTAGCTGGGGGTTAGCAGCAGACTACAGACCGATAATACTCACCTCTGAATGGCAAAAAAGCAAGCTAGTACTTAGTGTGGTTAGCTGCTAATGCTAATGCTGTTCCAACAGTGCTAGCCAGGGTTAGCAGCAGACTACAGGACGATAATACTCACCTCTGCATGGCAAAAGAGCTAGCTAGTACTTAGTGTGGTTAGCTGCTAATGCTAATGCTGTTCCAACAGTGCTAGCCAGGGTTAGCAGCAGACTACAGGATGATAATACTCACCTCTGAATGGCAAAAAAGCAAGCTAATACTTAGTGCGGTTAGCGGCTAATGCTAATGCAGCTCCAGTAGTGCTACCCTGGGTTAGCAGCAAGCTACAGACTGATAATACTCACCTCTGAATGGCAAAAAAGCAAGCTAATACTTAGTGCAGTTAGCGGCTAATGCTAATGCTGTTCCAGTAGTGCTAGCTAGGGGTTAGCAGCAGACTACAGACCGAAAATACTCACCTCTGAATGGCAAAAAAGCTAGCTAGTACTTAGTGCAGTTAGCGGCTAATGCTAATACTGCTCCAGTAGTGCTAGCCGGGGTTAGCAGCAGACTACAGACCGATAATAGTCACCTCTGAACAGTAAAAGTGCTAGCGCTTAGCACAGTTATCTGCTAATGCTAATACTGCTCCAGTTTTATATTCTGTTTATTTGGGTAAGCAATGAATTTCTGACTGTTGGCATCTGTCTTGGTTGTTATTCAGTCAGTGGAGCACCTGTGTTTTCCGTTGCCAAGATAGCAATACACCAGAAATCTACCTGAACATCTACCACCACCACAATCATCAGTGTAGATACTGTATATTCAGAAGCACTGTTGCTATTGAAATGATGCAGTTTGAAGGAGGAAAAATAGACCGTTGGCTGGGTGTAAGATAGCAATGAACATCAAGTAGTAGTCCTAAGTAACAGAGTTAGATGAGTCCTCTGAGTGTGTACTCGGCTCCCGGCTGGGGTGGAGTTATGAGCTAACCTCACACTCCAACAGCCCAGAGAACACACTGAGCACCTGAGACTACTCTATCACACACACACACACACACACACTGTACACACACACACACACACACACACACACACTGTACACACACACACACAGACATAGCCCATCTGCTTAATCACACCACATAGGCGCTTGAGATCTGTCCTACATCAACCAGTGTGAGACACAGAGATAGAGAGAAACAGAGAGAGAGAGAGAGAGAGAGAGAGAACGGATGAGAGTATGTGCAGAGAGTGTGTCTCACTCAGGTCCTGTAACGCCAGGCTAACAGAGGGTAGCACTGCAGCCCCTGTGTTTGTTCTGTCAGGTCCGGGAGGAGAGCTGAAGACAGATTGTTTCGCCATAGAAAGAGTCTGACCAAAACAGCAGGAGAGAGAGTGTGTGTGAGAGAGAGAGAGAGAGAGAGAGAGAGAGAGAGAGAAAGAGAGCATGTATGTGTGAAAGAGAAAGAGTGTGTGTGTGGTGTTTGTGAGAGAGAGAGAGAAAGAGAGAGAGAGAGAGAGAGAGAAAGAGAGCATGTATGTGTGAAAGAGAAAGAGTGTGTGTGTGGTGTTTGTGAGAGAGAGAGAGAGAGAGAGAGAAAGAGAGCATGTATGTGTGAAAGAGAAAGAGTGTGTGTGTGGTGTTTGTGAGAGAGAGAGAGAGAGAGAGAGAGAGAGAGAGAGAGCATGTATGTGTGAAAGAGAAAGAGTGTGTGTGTGTGTGGTGTTTGTGAGAGAGAGAGAGAGAGAGAGAGAGAGCATGTATGTGTGAAAGAGAAAGAGTGTGTGTGTGTGTGGTGTTTGTGAGAGAGAGAGAGAGAGAGAGAGAGAGAGAGGGATAAAAGCTAAAATAGTTCTAAAACCACTATCTTGTCACAGAAACATGATGGCCAGGTTACCCTTTGCTAGAAAATGTTTTTTTTTCTTGCCACGCTTCTTGGCCTCATCTGTCCAGAAGACTTTTAGCACTATTAAAAATACTTTTTGCATTATTAAAAAAACATTATTGTTCTATTCTATAAACTACAGACAACATCTCTCCCAAATTCCAAATAAAAATAATGTCATTTAGAGCATTTATTTGCAGAAAATATAAATTGCAGAAATGGCCGAAATAATAAATGCAAAGAAAAAAACAAGTTCATAATTATAAAGTTTTAAGAGTTCAGAAATCAATATTTGGTGGAATAAACCTGTTGGTTTTTAATCACAGTTTTTTTTTTTCATGCATCTTGGCATCTTGTTCTCCTCCACCAGTCTTACACACTGCTTTTGGATAACTTTATGCTGCTTTACTCCTGGTGCAAAAATTCAAGCAGTTCAGTTTGGTGGCTTTTGCTGGCTTGTGATCATCCATCTTCCTCTTGATTATATTTTAGAGGTTTTTAATTTGGTAAAATCAAAGAAACTCATCATTTTTAAGTGCTCTCTTATTTAAAATTTTCTAAATTAAATTATAAATTTAAGTCTGCTGGTTTCAGTGTAAGATTTTTCTGTTTTTGGTATAAGGAGTCTATGACATATTAATGGAGCAGCTCTCACAGATGTATTATGTATGGTGTTTATAAAGCATTTAGAGGTCATTAGTCTCTCCTAATTGTATTCTGACCTGAGGCAAGATCTCACATCTGCTTAACTCCTTCTGTTTCTTCTTACCTCCCGCGTTTGATGAGACGACAAGATAAAAAAAAATCAACTCTCTCTCTCTTTTCTCTCTTTGAAGTGTGAATTGTAATTACAGTGCTGAATGCCAGCCAAAACTGCTAACTTCAGAATTATCTTTAAAAATACATGAATAAGAGACATATGATCAACACTTCGCTGCTGGAGTGTGGAGAGGGTGGGTAATCCTGGCTCGTGAATGAGTTTCATCTCGTTTAGGTAAACACGCTCATCTGTTTTATCACTGAAGGTCTTTGATATTTGACGCTGTTGCCTTTGTGCACGTGTGCTCTGCTAATTGGAAAGCTTGACTGTTTGTGTTTTGAATGTTTTAACTAAAGCCAGTCACTCTCAGGAGCTGGTTACCATGTTTTTAAATTGAATTTCAATCTTGCAAACCATGTCAGAAGCTCTGAGGAATGTTTAATGGCAGCTTTCTCACTTGGCTGCATTGCCAAACCCCGGCTGCTGAGTATAATATGGGAATCAGCCCAATTCCGCATGGCTGATGCTCTGTCTTAGCAGATACTTTATGCTAGCAGCTAGATGGAAACCACTCAGAAACACCATAGCAACTACCTAGCAACCCCATAGCAATCACTAAGTACTGTAACACCACTGCAACCACCTAGCAACACTACATCACCTAGATTAGCAACACCATAGTAGCTAAATAACAGGAAGATTAGCCTGTAACGTTTCAGAAATAATGTTCCAGAAACGATTTTAAAACTATTAATAATGGTTTGCATCACAACGTTATTAGAACATTTCTCACACAACATTCCCAGCTAAACGAATACTAACATTAGTTAGTGAGAGAGAGAGAGAAAAAGGGGTCAAAAAGGGAGAGAAAAAGAACAGAGAAAAAGAGAAGAACAGAAAAAGGCAGAGAGCAAGAGGTAAAAAGAGAGAGGGACAGAGGGAGAGAATACACACACAAGAAAGATGGAAAGAGTGAGGGAGAGAGAAAGGAAGAAGAACAGTGAACAAGAGAGTCGAAGAATAAGAGAGAGGAACAGAAAAAGAGGCAAAGAGAGAGAAAGAAACAGAAAGAGAGGGACATAGAAAGAGATCTAGAGAGGAAGTGAAGGAAAGAAAGAAAAATGGAAGGAGCGAGATAAAAAAGTGAGTCAAAGCGAGAGAGAGGCAGATAGAAAGAGAAGAACAGAGAAAGAGGCAGAGAGAGGGAGAGAGGGACAGAAAAGGGCAGAGCGCAAGAGGCAGAAAGAGAGATAGACAGAGGCAGAGAAGAAACAAGAAAGAAAGATTGAAAGAGTGAAACAGTGAGAAAGGAAGAACAGAGAACGAGTGATAAATTTAGAGGCAGAGAGAGAAAGGGAAAGAGGGACAAAAGAAAGGAAGAACAGAGAAAAGAAGAAGCGAAGAGAGTCAAAGAAAGAGAGAGATTGAGGGACTAGGGAGGGAGTGAAAGAGAAAGAAGGATCGAAGGGACAGAGAGAAAGGAGGAACAGAGAGAGAGAGAGAGAGAGAGAGAGAGAGAGAGGATATTGATAAAATGTCAGGGCAGAAATTAGAGGTGTCTAACATGGTTTGGAGGCTAACTGCCTGCCTGCCAGTCAGGGAGAAAGTGTGTGTGTGTGTGTGTGTGTGTGTGTGTGTGTAGTTATGTGTCCATCTTTGTCTTTTATAGAAAGATGCACATAATATAATGTGTGTGTGTGTGTGTGTGTGTGTGTGTGTGTGTGTGTGTGTGTAGTTATGTGTCCATCTTTGTCTTTTATAGAAAGATGCACATAATATAATGTGTGTGTGTGTGTGTGTGTGTGTGTGTGTGTGTGTGTGTGTAGTTATGTGTCCATCTTTGTCTTTTATAGAAAGATGCACATAATATAATGTGTGTGTGTGTGTGTGTGTGTGTGTGTGTGTGGACTTTATTTGGAAGCCCTCAGGTTTTTAAATATCACCAAACACATTAACCCTCTAACTCACCACACCTCTGCTCTACTGCGTGTGTGTGTGTTTGTGTGTGTGTGTGTGTGTTTGTGTGTGTGTGTGTGTGTGTGTGTGTGTGTGTGTGTGTGTGTGTGTGTGTGTGTGTGTGTGTGTGGTAAAAACCATGCCAGTGGTCTAAATGTTAAAGTCCTTTCTCTGGCCAATAACAAGCTGTCTCATTAGAGAAGCTCTTGGCAGAAATGTGGTGCACACAATATCTCTCTCTCTCTCTCTCTCTCTCTCTCTCTCTTCCTCTCTCTCTCTCTCTTCCTCCCTCTCTCTTTGAAGGGTGTCAGATGCATTGCTGAGTGTGAATCCAGTAGCGGAGGGTGAAAGTGTGAAAATGCCCCCTCAGTGATCCGTGATTGGAAACTACTCTCTAAACATTTGCAATCTGTGGCTTCAGAACTACACAAATGACCCCACATTACCCACAATCCTCATATACAACACCCACGCTCACGCTCCAAACACTCCTCACACTCCTCACACCCACACAACCAACATACACACTATCACACGATATGATCGTGAATCAATTCCATGGTTCCACAGGTGTATGATAATAAAAGCAGCAGCTAGGCATGCTGGGAATGCTTCTACAAGCATTAGTGAGAAATCACTACTCACTATTCACTACTAAATAATCCACAGCCAACTGTCAGTGATATTATAACACAGTGGAAGAGACTGTGATACGATTTCAAGCCCCCCCTAAAGTGTATCAAACTATTCCATGTTTTCCTTTCCTTTCCTTTCCTTTCCTGGTTTACCTGCCTGGCTCATTATTGGTCATGTGTGGTCAAGTTAAGGTGGTACGCATGCTGCTCAAGCTACAGCATTACATGTAAGTAGCTTGTTTTCTACTTAGCTTTCTTAAATATGCACTTTAAACACTTTTTCTTATATAAATAACTCACATCAATTTACTATCCCACCTTAAATGCTGCTAATTTACCATTCCGCCTTAAACGCTGCTGTGGCGGCACACAGGCTTCAGGCTGTAGATGCTATTTTTGGCACTGTTTTAAGGCGGAACAGATCATTCAAACGGGAATCCACGTTCTGATTTATATTGACTGTTTAAAACTCTTTAAACACTTTATCATCTACTAACTACAGTCTAAAAAGGAAACTGTATTTTAACGTAGAGAAAATTAGTTTAAACACAGGGAAACTGTTAAGGTGGAATGGAAATGTGTTTTAAGGCGGAAGGGAACTGTAAACAAGAAATTAAAAGCTTCATATGCTGCAGTAATGTTAGACTTAGTGACAAACTAGTTACTCAAATGAGTAGTTTTACAATAAACTGGTGTATTACAATTATTCAATGTTCTATCTTTGTATTAGGCTACTTTGAAAATTAACAATAGATTTTTAAAAAAGGCATTAGCCAAGCTAAATAAATGCATTCCTACATAAATCTCCCCTTAACATTTAATATTGTAGTCACAGTGTCAAAATATGTGGATGAGATGAGGGACAAAATCCTTATCTGAAGGGATTTTCAGTTCTATTGTTATTTTCTATTTATTTAGAATTAAATAACAAATGATTCCTGTGGGAGAGATCCTGTAGAATATGAATTAATATTTAATGGAGAGAAAGCTGATGAAAGATAGCAGCCAGTAGCATTGTGTATCTTTGTGTTTTTGCAGGATTAACTGTGGATTTTGCTGTATAATATACTATTATTTATGACTATAAAGGTTATTGCGTGGTGTATAACATTTATACACCACGCAATAACCTTTATAGTCATAAATAATAGTATATACAGCAAAATCCACAGTTAATCCTGCAAAAAACACAATGAAACACAATGATACTGGCTGTTATCTTTCATTAGTTTTAGCTGATGAAATGAATTTATCTTTTATGTGCTGTAGAGATTAGACAATACAGTAAGGAAGCGAGACACTGTACGGATTGTAAGACTTCAGTTTAATGAAGCAATCGCCTGCGCTGTACTGGTTTCCATTTAAACCCTAAAGAAATACTTGACCCCTCCCCGCCAATTATCATTGTATAATTCACACCCTGTCCTAAACCTTGTGGAAAGCCTTACCTAAAGAGTTAAAGCTGTGAAAGCAGTAAAAATCATATTAATCCCTGTATATTAAGAATGCGATGTTACTCTGGAGGTCAAATGCATGCAAAAACAAGATATTCCTATCACCTAAACAAGCCTGCATTACCTACAACCCCACAACCTACACCTAAATACCAACAGCCTGCATCACCTCGTCTTCCTCACAGCCATAACCTGGATCTTTCAGGTGTGTGATCAGGATAAGCTGTAAGCTGTAGAGTGGAGTGGAGTTTATTGAGTTCAGTGTTAGTGTGATCGATAACACACACCCTGACATTAGCACAGCGCAGATAACGCAGAGGTACATCCTCTGTGTGTTCTGTGTGGGTCTATATGTGTGTGTAGGCAATATACAGGAGAGCGTCAAGTGTGAGTGTGTCTTTGCTATCATAACGGCGGGAAAAGTATACGTTTAGTGGCTTGAAACATGACATCTGCTTGTCACTTGCCATTCCCTTTAAGATCCAACACTGCTCTGACTTTGGTGGATTGCTATTTTAATTGTGCAGCTACCTGGACGTGTTCAATGCTTCTCAGCAGAGAGAGTTCATTTGTTGATGTAAAAGTTTGATGTTGATGTAAAGATTGTGCACTAATGCTGCATGTCGATGTGTGCATATCAAGCAATGACAATGACAATTCATTGCCAAGATAGCAATGAACGTCTGCGTAGGTTGTTTTTTAGTCAGTGGTGCACCTGTGTTTTCCGTTGCCAAGATAGATAGCAATATGCCATAAATTTATCAGAACACACCTATTATTTAAATGATTCATGCAGAAGGTGTGAAAATAGACTGTTGACGAAGTGTAAGATAGCAATGAGCACTGCATGAGCACTGTCATGCACAGGGTGTTATATAGAGCGCATTGTGTATTCTTTAGACTTTTTAGAGTTCATCCTGCTTCTGTTGGAGTAAGTGCCTCTAGCCTCTGACTTTGTACTAGATTTTGGAGCATTGCTGTGATGATTTGATTGCAATCAACAAGAATACAGTTCTTCCACTGCTTCACAGCTCAATCCAAGCCCACACCTTGCATTTTTTGTTATCTGTTTATGTTCCAGAGAGTCCTATTTGGTATGATAAGTTTCTTTAATAACTGTGTAATTACACTTAAGCACCCCTTGTAATAACAGTGTAATAACTACTGGTGAAGTATGCATTGATACAGATTGATATCAGTTGTGCAGGTTATGCAATTGCACATGTGTGTGTGTTTTGTACAGTTGTGTATGTACATATGTCACATCCATAACGTACCACAGTTAATTCAGACTCTGCAATGTGATTGGCAGAGAAGCATTTTTTGAGTGCCATTATCAGCCAGTAATGCACTGTAACCGAAGCTCTCCATGTATTACATACAGGTAACCTAGCAATGATGCAGCGCTTACATGCCAAATAGAGCAGCAATGAAACTATTTTAACTATGATTTTAAATATTTTCTCCTCCTCTTTAACTCAAAATCTTTTAATAAACAGCAAAAGTGGAAATGTGTTATAATCACAATAATACACTCGAGGTTCGTGCTCTAACGTATATTATTATTACGTATTATTATTATTATATTATTACGTATTATTATTATTACATGTTATAGCACTCCCTCTCATGTATTATGTCTTAAGTATAACTATAAAACTTGTACGACTAATTTGTAACAATGTGTACCTCACTGCTAGTTATACACTGTTATTACATGGATTGTTAATGTGTAACTACACAGTTACTATAAAGTTATGCAGTTATTATAAAGTGGGACCCCTTATCATATTGGTAATATGTCTCTATTACAGGGACTAGAGAGTGTGTGACTGAATACATCTACAGATGCATCTCGAAAAGTTGAAAAGTTACTTTATTTCAGTAATTTAGTTCAAAATGTAAAAAATCATATATTATATAGATGTATTAAACACAGAGTGATCTATTTTAAGCCTTTATTTCTTTTATTGTTGATGATTATGGCTTACAGCCAATGAAAACACAAAAATCAGCATCTCGGATAATTTGAATATTATATAACTTAGATTAATTGGTACTTTTGGAAGTGTGGGCAGTGTGCCAAGTCCTGCTGGAAAATAAAATCCTCATCTCCTCAAAAGTTTTCAGCAGCAGAGGGAAGCATGAAGTGCTGTAAGATTTTGTGGGAAAACAAAACTGCACTGACTTTAGACTTGATAATAAAACACAGTGGATCAACACCAGCAGATGATCAGCATGTCTCTCCAAACCATCACTGATCATCAGTAAATTTTACATTTCATTTATAAATCAAGGGAGCAGAGTCTGGAGGAAGAGTGGAGAGACACACAGTCCAAACTGCTTGAGGTCTAGTGTGAAGTTTCCACCAATCAGTGATGGTTTGGAGAGACATGCTGATCATCTGCTGGTGTTGATCCACTGTGTTTTATTATCAAGTCTAAAGTCAGTGCAGTTTCCCTCTGCTACTGACAGCTTTTATAGAGATGCGAATTTCATTTTCCAGCAGGACTTGGCACACTGCCCACACTGCCAAAAGTTCCAATTGGTCTCATACAGTAAAATATTCTACTTTTCTGAGATACTGACTGGATTAAAAGGGTTGCACGGCAATATTTGGGCATTGCTACTTAAGTCAGCTAGCTTTTGCTGTTAATGTCACAACCGGAAGATATCCTTTAAAATGACGGAGTGATAAATCAATAAATACCTTTTTTTCCCCACACCTTTGCTCCTCCCACTGCGATGATTGACAGGAGACAAGAAGAATGCCCAAGCGAGTGGCTCTGAGGTTCAGGCTACCAATAGAAGAGTGATTGGCAGGCGGAGTGATGTGTTTATAGCTGAAGGGAGAGGGCTGCTATTGGCTGAGGGTGAGACGTGCCACGGCTGTGATGAATTACCTCTCAAAGACAGACTTATCAAACCTGTTCCTAAAGATCCCAGAGAAGGACGAGAAAGAGAGAGAGAGAGAATAGAGAGAATAAAGAGAGAAAGAGAGAGAGAGAATAGAGAGAATGTCTCTCTCTCTCTTTTTCTTCTCCTCTTGTCTCATCGATGCTGCCACGTCTCATATATGGCTATACCTGCTGACGGGTTGCCAGCGTTATGGAAAATCCTCCAGCAGGAAATTGCCTGCAGGAGGCAGAGGGAGCGTCTGATTACGAGCGTCTGATCTGAGGAGGTGAAGTCATATCAGAAACCAGGAGCAGACGGAGGAAAAGAAAAAATATCACTTTTGGTAGAAATGACTGAAACGCAATCACGCCGCCGTGCGGAATATTCCTCAGATTTATTGTGTGTTTTATTACAGTTTTCATCCCTTCTTCATCTTTTTCTTTGTTTTTTGTGTCGTTTATTTGGTGTGAAAGTCTTTCAGATCAGTTTGAGCACATTTACTCCATTATAAATCAACACGTCTCAAGTTTATATCAAATATAATATATTAATACAGCCTACTGCCTCTCTGCTTCTTTATACACTTACATTTCTCTTTTTCTCCTCTCGCTTTTTCATTTCTCTCACTTTCTCATTTTGTCTCACTACATGTTCTTCTCTTTTATCCTTTCTCTCTCTCTCTCTCAGTCTCTCAGTCTTATTATCTCATTTGCTCTCTTTGTTTCTCATCTGTTTTTTGATCAGTTTACGTTCATCATTTTTATTCTTCATACATTCATCATCTTTCTCTTTTTTCTTTCATTTCTTTATTTCTCCCACTTTTACTCTTGTTATTCTTTCTTATCTCTCTCTCACATTCTCTGCTTCTCTTTCATTCTCTATCTCTCTTTCTACCTCTCATCTCTTCTCATTCGTTTCTCTTTCTTATTTTTTCTTGTTTCTTGCTCTTTCTTTCACTCTTCTTTTTAATTATATCTTTCTCTCTGTTTTATCTATTTAATCACTGTCATTTTCTCTCATTGTCTTTTTTCTTTGCATCACTTTTTCACTTTTATCTCTAATTGTCTTTTCTTCTCCTTATCTATCCTTTCATTTCATTTCACATTTCAACCTTTTCTAGCTTTTCTTTTGCTCTTTCTTTCTTTTTTCTCTTCTCTCACTCTCTCTGTCTCTCTCTTTCTCTTACACACACACTCTCTCTTGATTCTTTCACGTTCTTCCAAACTCTCTTTTTCTTTCCTTTTCTATTCTCTCTTTATAATTTTTTCTTCTTTCACTTTCTCTTTCTCTCCATTCCCCTTTCTCTCTCTGTCTCTTTCTCTTCATTCACCTCTCTCTCTGTTTCATTTCACATTTCAACCTTTTCTAGCTTTTCATTTGCTCTTTCTTTTCTTTTTTTCTTCTTTCTCTTCTCTTTCTCTCTCTCTCTCTTTCTCTTACACACACACACTCTCTCTTTATTCTTTCACGTTCTTCCAAACTCTCTTTTTCTTTCCTTTTCTATTCTTTCTTTACAAATTTTTCTTCTTTCACTTTCTCTTTCTCTCTATTCCCCTTTCTCTCTCTGTCTCTTTCTCTTCATTCACCTCTCTCTCTTTTTGTCTCTATATTAACTTTTCTCTCTCTTTCTCTCACTTATTTTCTTTTTCTACAAGGGATTATCTCTCTCTGTCTGTACATTCTCCTCTCTACTTCCCTTTTTTATTCCCTCTGTTTGTCTGTTTGTTAACAGCACTCTCTCTTTCTCTCTCTCCCTCCAGTTCAGACGAGTATTATGAATATGGTCCGGGTCTGAGCGGGGAATCCTACGACTCGTACGGTGAGTGTTTCTCCTTCAGCCGGTTAGGAATTCACTGGTTCTCACTTCTGCGTGTTGAAATTTACATGTTCCATGTAGAAAGTTTCGCTTGGAACGGCAATACAAGTCAAATTTCCAACATAACGGCTGCTCATCACATCAACAGTGGTACAAGCTGTGGTATTATACAGTTTATTATCACTTATATCTGTTACATCTCATACAATCAGTCCTACACTCAGTACTGTCCAACCTGTCTGTCTGTGAAGATCTTTCGATGGGGTTTAAATGTGAAAATACTGTATAATGTTTTTCTATTAATGGTTTACTGAAGGGGTGTCCAAACTTCTTTTGTTGGGGGCCAGAAGGAGAAATATATTAGTATTAGTATAAGTCACGGGCCACAGACTCTGTAATAAAACAAATAATGAAATATACCACTTTAAATAATACATTTTTCCTGATTATTTCATTTACACACCATTTTACTTGACTTACTATCTTTATCTTTGACAGTGTTGTGTAAACTAAGATTTTTCAAATTGATGTTTAATTTCATGATGTCTCTTAATATTAAACTCCTTAATTATGGCAACTTTTAGGCTCTTTGGCCCGTTTTTCTGCGCTACAAATGCGCACTCTCTCCGCTTTTAGACTCTTTTGCCCCGTTTTTTCTGCGCTAGAAATGCACATTCTCTCCGCTTTTAGACTCTTAGGCCCCGTTTTTCTGCGCTAGAAATGTGCACCCTCTCCGCTTTTAGACTCTTTGGCCCTTTTTTCTGCGCTAGAACTGCACACTCTCTCCGCTTTTAGACTCTTAGGCCCGTTTTTCTGCGCTAGAAATGCGCACCCTCTCCGCTTTTAGACTCTTTGGCCCGTTTTTCTGCGCTAGAACTGCACACTCTCTCCGCTTTTAGACTCTTTGGCCATTTTCTGACACCTAGCGTTCAAACTTTGAATCTCACATTATAAAAACCTGCTTAACAGCAGGCCAACTTTCATTCTATTTCTAAAATACCTGTCAGTTTGGACACCCCTGGTTTACTGGGTTATTTATAGGTGCCTGTGGTTTCTGAGTGTAGTATAAGGTTTAAATCAGAGAATACAGTCAGGAAAATGAATGTCTAAAGCCTGTAAACCTGATTGGTCTGACAGTTCCTAATTACAGTTGGTGGCATGCCTCTGGTCTGGATTTGCTAATTAAGGTCTGAGACCTTGTCAAATAAAATCCTGGTCTGTTCAGAGCTCAGGGTTCCCGATGGACGTTGAACAGCCACACTGAGAATTTGTGTTTTTGCTGATTGTTTATGTTTGTATGTAATTAAAGTAAATGCATTTATGTGCGTAAATGTGTTTTGTGCTTAATTAACCTTTGCTTTGTAATGTTTGATTGGCTGCGGTGGTTTATTTGAGAAAATCTCAATCCAATTGACGAATGCTCAACTTTTTTACATTTTATTTATTAATAAACATCCATAACTGCATCTCATGCCTAAAACACATTATGCAAAAAAAAAGGTATTTAAGTGATCACTTATAAAGTGACCACTTTATAATGCTGAAACACGTTCCATTCCAAGTCTTGAGTTGTGTACAGTAAAGCTGTAAGTGGCTGAAATAACCAAAAAAAGATGCAGAGCTTTCAGACCTCAAATAATGCAAAGAAAACAAGTTCATATTCATAAAGTTTTAAGAGTTCAGAAATCAATATTTGGTGGAATAACCCTGGTTTTTAATCACAGTTTTTTTTTCATGCATCTTGGCACCATGTTTTCCTCCACCAGTCTTACACACTGCTTTTGGATAACTTTATGCTGCTTTACTCCTGGTGCAAAAAATTAAGCAGTTCAGTTTAGTTTGATGGCTTGTGATCATCCATCTTCCTCTTGATTATATTCCAGAGGTTTTTAATTTGAAAAAATCTTTGCTTCTTAAAGATTGCTTTGGAACTCATCTCCTGTTTGAAATCACATCATTCTTCAGTTGTTTTACATCATTTTAGACCTAAATTGTTCTTTTTCAACTTTCTTTGGAAGGTGCTGCAGGTCTGAAAAGCACAGTTCTGCTCTAAATATTGCAATGCACACAACATTATGGGTGACATACCAGAGTTCAAAAGAGGACAAATTGTTGGTGCACGTCTTGCTGGAGCATCTGTGACCAAGACAGCAAGTCTTTGTGATGCATCAAGAACCACGGTATCCAGGGTAATGTCAGCATACCACCAAGAAGCACCAACCACATCCAACAGGATTAACTGTGGACGCTGTAAGAGGAAGCTGTCTGAAAGGGATGTTCGGGTGCTAACCCGGATTGTATGTGCACCTCAACTCTCCTGTTTCCACTAGAACTGTCCATCAACATAGAGGTGCTGTTTTTCAGACTGGCTTTAAATGAACCCTGTAGCTCCACGCTCTTTGAAAACGTGATGATCATCATTAGTTCTCTTCTTCCATTCTACCACTCCACTGACTCTGCGTCATTCTCTCTGACACCACACACAAAACAATCCAGATGGCGCTTGCTTTGGGTGGTCTAAGCAGCCGACAGCTTGACAGTTCAAAGAGGACCTTTAGATTAAGCAGCTAGCATGCCTTTCTGTTCTTTAGGAACACAAGGTTAGCGCGTACGGCCGAGGCTCTTTCTTTTTAAAGAGGGCGTTTCGTACGCAAGCTGGCGGACTGACAGCTCTCTAATTAAACGCTATCGGTTATGGGCTCGTCTTTAAAAAGGCTCTGTCAGCGAGGGGACGCTGCCGCAGACCGCAGAGACACGCTGCTGCTCCGGAGACACAAAGACAGCCATCGACAGCGCCCTCGCTCATCCGCACGGACGGGCGTGAAGCAGCGCTCGCCCCCGGCTAATGGTGCGGGTGACCTCCCCCAACAAAGACGGCGGACCAAACTCCTTTCAAGTCCTTATTTGATCTTCTGCTCGGGTGAAGGACGAAGAGACGGTGCAAAAGGAAGAGAGACGGACGCTGCTTGTTGTCGACAAGTTTCTCCTAAGACAAAAAACTGGACAGATAAATGACCTGTCCTACACTTTACCTACGGATTCTATAACAGCTTTGTTATAAATGTTTCTTTATTTCAGTAATTCAGTTCAAAATGTGAAACTCAGATATTATCAAGATGTATTACAACCCAAAAATCAGTGTCTCAGAAAATTAGAATATTATATAAGATCAATTGGTACTTTTGGCAGCGTGGGCAGTGTGCCAAGTCCTGCTGGAAAATGAAATCCGCATCTCCATAAAAGTTGATTTTGCAAGAAAACAAAACTGCACTGACTTTAGACTTGATAATAAAACACAGTGGATCAACACCAGCAGATGACATGTCTCTCCAAACCATCACTGATTGGTGGAAACTTCACTCTAGACATCGAGCAGTTTGGACTGTGTGTCTCTTCACTCTTCCTCCAGACTCTGATCCCTTGATTTACAAATGAAATGTAAAATGTACTGATGATCAGTGATGGTTTGGAGAGACATGCTGATCATCTGCTGGTGTTGATCCACTGTGTTTTATGATCAAGTCTAAAGTCAGTGCAGTTTTGTTTTCCCACAAAATCTTACAGCACTTCAAGCAGAACCTCTGCTACTGACAACTTTTATAGAGATGAGGATTTCATTTTCCAGCAGGACTTGGCACACTGCCCACACTGACAAAAGTACCAATTGGTTTTAGATAGTATTTTAATTTTCTGAGACAATGATTTTTGTTTTTGATCACTTTCAGTTAACAGCTGTGCTGAACTCATCAAGAGTTAATTACTTGAATTTCTTGTCTCTTAATAAAGTGTTTGAGAGCATCAGTTAAAGTAAAGTAGTGAAGAGGTAGAGTTACAGGTATACAGTGAATAGTGAATATTTGAGTAATGTTCGAATCCAGGTTATGAGAAGCAACAACTACTCAACTAAGTAAAGAAAAATAAATCATTTTAAGAAATGAAGGTCAGTCAATCTGAAACATTTCAAGAACTTTAAAAGTATCCTCAAGCACAGTTGCAAAGACCATCAAAAACGTTGCGATGAAACTGGCACTCATCAGAAGCTAGGAAAGGAAGAGCAAGAGTCACCTCTGTTACGAGCTTTAGAAAGAGCAAGTTAGATAAACTGTTAATTATAAAAAGAAATAAAAATAAATTTGAGGGTAATTTGCTTCATTCTGCTAAAGTACTGGAGTTTTTAAGAGGTAACTCTACAGTAGCTTTACTTTCCGGAGATGGTCCTGATGAGTGCCAGTTCCATCAATTTGATGGTGTAAGTAGATAAGAGCATTATTTAAATATTCACTATTCACTGTATACCTGTATAACTCTACCTCGTCACTACTTTACTTTAACTGATGCTCTCAAACTAAAATTAAGAGACAAGAAATTCAAGTGATAATTAACTCTTGATGAGTTCAGCACAGCTGTTAACTGAAAGCCTGAAAAAAATCTCAGGTGACTCTACCTCATAAAAATGCCTTAAAATAAAGCCAAGCCAAGGTGTGCAAAACTAGTTTGAAGAATCTAAAATATTAAATATATGCTTTTTTCTTAGTTTTTCCATAGATAACTTTCCATAGTAACAATTTAACGTGAATATTAATGAACATTCTGAGCTCTATTGACTTTTATTCTCTGTGTTTCCTCACTCAGGTCAGGAAGAGTGGACAAACGGCCGCAACAAAGCTCCGCCGGCGAGGACGACCAAAGGAGTGTACAGAGACCAGCCCTACTCCAGATACTGAACTCTAAATCAGCTGCACCTGTCCGTGCTCTCCCAAGTAATGGATTTTCTATGGACTCCCCCCTTTCTTTCCTTTTTTTAGAATAAACTCGAGCAAAACCACAAAAACAGAACAGCAGCAGAGAGGAGGGGACGCCGGGGGGTGGGGTTTAACGGGGACGGCCAGTCAGTTGACGCCACTTGGATCGTCTCTTCTTTCCCGAGTTACTAAACCTGTGATCACTAACTTACAGTATATTGTAAAGTACAGTAGATTAACCTACCAGAATCTTCTACACCCGTAAATGGACAGTTCTGGGGGGGTTGGGGGGTATTAGGTGGGGGTGGGGTGGGGGGTTAGGGGGTAGAATGCGGTGTTAGGTGTTTAGACTTAGTCAGGTAAAATTTATATATACACTTTTATTTCCTGATAATGATTTTTTTTCCTCTTTATTTTATTTGATTTGATTTTTTTTTTGATGAGTGATCAGCTTCAGTGTGTCCCTTGTAAATTTTAATCCTTTAATGAAGAAAAAAAAAAAGAACAAACGAACAAAAAAAAAAAATCTTGATGCACATATTGTGTTACCTCTTTTTTTTGTAATGCTGCGTTCCTTAGCATTAAAGGGCTTATGGGAGCATGTTAATGTAAAAAACAACAAAAAAAAAAACATTAGAACATTGTACTCAGTCATTTTACACCTGGAAACTATAGATTTATGAGTCAAATGAAGAAAGCTGGTCTTTTTTTGTCCAGTTTTTAGAGTCTTAAAGTCTAAAACAGCCTGTGATGGGGTTGCCAACTGCTTAGAACTCATACCCATCCTTTAGAACATAAAATAAAAGTGCCCTCTAAAAGTGAGTTGATTATTTAATTAGAAATAGTTTAAAACATCTAAAATCAGTCCCTTTTCAAGAGTCAATTACTTGAGTTTCTTGTCTCTTAATGTGTTTGAAGAGGTAGAGTTGATAATTGGTTGTTCTAATCCACTTAAACCATCACAATGATGGAACGGGCACTCATCAGGATCAAGAAAGAAAGAGCAAAATTGCTGTTGCTCAGCATAAGTTCATCAGAATTGCCAGCTTCAGAAACTTTACATTAAGTTACATTAACTCTTATGCATGTAACAATAGATGTAATAACAGTGTAACTACTGCTAAAGTACATATCATTACAGATGAATTACAGGCGTACTGTAGCTCTGTTATAACACATGGATATCAGTGTCATTTAGACATAATATCTAAATACTAGTCTCAAAAAAGTAGAATATCATTGAAAAGTTACTTTATTTCAGTAATTCTGTTCAAAATGTGAAACTATCTTGGCGGTTAGAAATACAGGTGCGCCACTGACTGATTAAAACTGATTAGTTAGCCTCACAATCCTATCTTAACCACTCATGCCTTTTGCATGAGCATTTTAAGCTGCAGAAGGCATGTTTTTTTGTGGATTGTTCACAGTGATAAATCAGAAATAAAATCAAAAATACTACAAATCGAGAGGAATCGAGCACATCTGTGAGCGCAGTTGGCAGCCCCGCTCCATGGCAACAGTTACAGTTCAGTGGAATCCCTGCTGAGGAACCCTTTGATTCAACACACTGATGTTGCTTGCAGAAGTTTGTAGCCCTGGGAAAAAAAAAAAAAAATCTTTACCTTCTAAAGAGTTACGCTCTTGTGTTTACAGGTTGTGCTCTGTTGTTTTCTTCGTCTTCAAATTTTAACACAACTTTTAAAATGTCAGCTGCTGGCAACATACATTAAAGTTTAGATTTTAGGTTAGGTTTTATTGTTTTGGGAAGGTTTGTTTTAGACCCTTGGATTTCTCATGATACCAATGAAATATGCAAATTTTATAGAGTGTATAGAGATTGTAGATCTTTAATTACAGAATGAGGCAGAATGAGTCATATCATACTCATACATATCTTTAAAAGACAACAACATAAAGGAAATTAGAGCACACCAAGATGCCTTAACTTCCTGCTAGTGATCATGTGACCATGATGGACTACATCTGGTATTCTGATTCACTGTATCACATATAAAGGGTTAGTTAGACATTCGTTTTCATAAGTCTCTTGAATATGTTTCTGAACAACTGCTGATTTAAAAATGGGTTCCAAACTCCAAAAGCACAGTAGAAGCTGTTAAGCATGGTGGTGGGAGCATCATGTTCCCTGCTGGTTTGCTGCCAGTGGAACTAATATGTTACACAAAGTGGAGGAAATCATGAAGAATTCTTAAATATATCCCCAAACCATCAGCTAGACAAGTGATCTTTAATCCTGGTCCTTGGCAACACATTCCCAGCTTTTAATTTTAGGACTTGAGGATTGTTAATGAGCTGATTAGTTGAATCTAGTGTGTTGGGTATCTAGTGTGAAGGGAAACTCGTTTGTTTTCTAGGACCAAGACGTGTTCCAAGTGTTCCAAAAGGACATTCATCCCTAATTTAGACCAAAAGTAGATGTGGAATGGATAAGGAAGGCTAATATTAAGCTTTTTTTAACAGACTTCCCAAAGTTCTGAAGTCTGGAATATTAAACTAAATTATATCATGAAGAGCAAGCAAACGTCAAACCACAATTCAGCTTGAAGCTTGTTGATATTATTAGAAGCATCCGGTCAAGGCGCAACTCAAAAGCACTGTAGAAGCTGTAAAGCATGGTGGTGGGAGCATCATGTTACGGGCTGTTTTGCTGCCAGTGGAACTAATATGTTACACAAAGTGGAGGAAATCATAAATAATTCTTAAATATATCCCCATACCATCAGCTAGACAGGCGATGGATAAGTAAGGCTGATATTAAGATACATATTGGAATAAAAATTAGGAATATTTAATTGAATAATGTCCAGAAGAGCAAGCAAATGTCAAACCACAATCCAGCTTAAAGCTTGTTGATGCTATTAGAAGCATCCGGTCAAGGCACAACTCAAAAGCACTGTAGAAGCTGTTAAGCATGGTGGTGGGAGCATCATGTTCCGGGCTGTTTTGCCTGCGAGTTTAACTGAGGAAATCATGAAGAATTCTTAAATATAGCCCAACACCATCAGCTAGACAATTGATCTTTAACCCTGGTCTTTGGCAACACATTCCCAGCTTTTAATTTTTGGATGAACTAGACGTTTGAAACTTGTTCGAACAGGACATTGACCTTTAACTCGCATTAAAATTTATTTAAAATATTTGAAATATTTAACTGAATTTTGTCAAGAAAAGCAAGCAAATGTCAAATCACAAATACTGCTCGAACCTTCACGTCAAGGCTCAATTCAAAAGCACGGTAGAAGCTGTTAAGCATGGTGGTGGGAGCATCTGTTGGTATTAAACTGAATTATATCATGAAGAGCAAGCAAACGTCAAACCACAATTCAGCTTGAAGCTTGTTGATACCATATATTAGAAGCATCCGGTCAAGGCGCAACTCAAACACACTGTAGAATAGAAGCTGTTAAGCATGGTGGTGGGAGTATCATGTAAGGCTAATATTAAGATACTGGAATGATGTAATGATGTTGTAACTCATTCTGCCCCAGAAAAAATAAATAAATAAAAACTATTCCGATCCATTGTATGATGATTGGGTACCGCTTTAAAATAAGACTACCCTTATAAAGGGTTTATAAATGTTTTAGAAATTAGATTATTAAGGATTATTGATTAGGTTGTAAATGCCTTAAAAACCATTGATAGGCAGTTACAACACATCAATTGAAAAGACAACAGTGATCCGCTGTTTGCTTAGTCATTTAATTTATAGTAAAGAGTTAAACATACTTACAAATATATTATTAATATAACAGGTTTAATGCTGATTGATGGAAAACACAAAGAAAGATCTAAAGGTTTGACAGTAGAAATGAGTGTGGAGTCACTACTTTGCCATTTTTTCCACTCACTGTTATTTCATTATTAAATGCTTATTAATGAGTTTTAAAGTATTTGCAGCCTGATTAATAACCAGTAATCATCTCCTTTATAAACCATTCATAAACCCTTTATAAAGGTAGTCTTATATTAAAGTGATACCGATGATTGTATATGAACTTTACAGCCATAAAATGAACGCAATACAATCTTCCACCCCATTTTAAACCCAGAGGAGCTCCTGATGCACTCGTGATTTTATTCGTGGCCACAGAACAATGGCAGGTGCTCACTTTTATACACACAGCTTCACTGGCCCATTTCCATATAAAGTACAAACTATAGCAGACATGAGCCGACAGCTGTGTGTCTATACATAGAGAAGAGCTATACTACAGAAATAACTCCAGCAGAGAGAGAGAGAGAGAGAGAGAGAGAGAGAGACAGCAGGACAGAACTAACTTTAACAAGCACCAAGAACACTAGTACAAAAGTTTGGACACGCCTCTTCTTTTCATTCAGTGTGTTTTCTTCCTTTTTATGATTTTTTACACTATAAATTTAATATAAAATACTATGCTAAAGCTATACAGGAACTCGTGCTGAATTATTAAAGTGTTAAATAAACCAGAATCTGTTTTATATTTATTACATGTATCTTTGAGGACAGATCTGATCACTCTTGGTGAGATTTTAATCTCAGTGTCTTCATGAGGGAGAGTCACCTAGAATAGTTTTCTCAGCATCTTGAAGGAAGGAGTTTCTGGAGGTGCTGAACAATAGTGAAGCTCCAGCTCATCCCAATAAATCACCTCAAATCACCATCTCAGTTCATCAGCTTTAGATCAGGGGATTAATGTGGAGGAATAACACTTTTTTAAATGTTTAATACGTAATTCCATATGTCTCTCTTAATTGGTTTCATGTATTTAATATTAATCTACAATGTAGAAAATAAATTAAATACAGAAATATATTTAAAAAAAAACTAAATAAGAAGGTTTTGACTGGTACTGTATAGTAAAATTATTAGCGATATTACCAATCAAAATTGGTGCATTAGGCATAAACAGATCAGTCATCATTGTGTTTTTTGTTGTTCTTGTTGTTGTTTTTGTTGTTTTTTCAATATCAGTTTTACAGAAACAATGTGATAAATAATAATATTAGTGTAATTACAGTATTTTTTGTCCGGTTAACTCAGGCCACAATTTTTGAACTAAATTATTTGAAAATATATTATATCTTCAACTATAAAATGTGCGTAATGATCAGGAATGGTGAGCTTTTATACAGCTTTTTGATCAGGCTTACGGATTTCTTAAAAAAATGTCAGATTTTTGTCGTCTAGCAACACCTTAGCAACTCCTTAGCAACACCTCAGCAACTACCTAGGAACTGCTTAGAAACAACATATCAACCAACACAGATACATAAGCAACACCTTAGCAACCACCACAGACACCATAGCAACTCATTTGAAACCACCTAGCAACCACTTACAGACAACATAACAACCAACCCAGATACAATTAGCAATGCCTTAGTAACCACCTAGCAACTATCTATCAACTGCTGAGGAACAACATAGCAACCAACACAGATACATCAGCAACACCTTAGCAAGCAACACAGATATATTAACAACACCTTAGCAACCTCCTAGCAACACCTAAGCGACATGTTAGCAACCACCATGGACCTTTTAGTAACACCTTAGCAACCACTTAGCAACTATCTATCAACTGCTTTGGAACAACATAGCAACCAACACAGATACATCAGCAACACCTTAGCAACCAACGCAGATATATTAACAGCACCTTAGCAACCTCCTAGCAACACCTAAGCGACATGTTAGCAACCACCATGGACCTTTTAGTAACACCTTAGCAACCACTTAGCAACTATCTATCAACTGCTTTGGAACAACATAGCAACCAACACAGATACATCAGCAACACGTTAGCAACCAACGCAGATATATTAACAGCACCTTAGCAACCTCCTAGCAACACCTAAGCGACATGTTAGCAACCACCATGGACCTTTTAGTAACACCTTATCAACCACTTAGCAACTATCTATCAACTGCTTTGGAACAACATAGCAACCAACACAGATACATCAGCAACACCTTAGCAACCAACGCAGATATATTAACAGCACCTTAGCAACCTCCTAGCAACACCTAAGCGACATGTTAGCAACCACCATAGACCTTTAAGTAACACCTTAGCAACCACTTAGCAACTATCTATCAACTGCTTTGGAACAACATAGCAACCAACACAGATACATCAGCAACAACTTAGCAACCAACGCAGATATATTAACAGCACCTTAGCAACCTCCTAGCAACACCTAAGCGACATGTTAGCAACCACCATAGACCTTTAAGTAACACCTTAGCAACCACTTAGCAACTATCTATCAACTGCTTTGGAACAACATAGCAACCAACACAGATACATCAGCAACACCTTAGCAACCAACGCAGATATATTAACAGCACCTTAGCAACCTCCTAGCAACACCTAAGCGACATGTTAGCAACCACAATAGACCTTTAAGTAACACCTTAGCAACCACTTAGCAACTATCTATCAACTGCTTTGGAACAACATAGCAACCAACACAGATACATCAGCAACACCTAAGCAACCAACACAGATATATTAACAACACCTTAACAACCTCCTAGCAACACCTAAGCGACATGTTAGCAACCACCATGGACCTTTTAGTAACACCTTAGCAACCACCTAACAACTGCTTAGAAACAACATAGCAGCCAATACAGATACATCAGCAACACCTTAGCAACCACCTAGCAACACCTTAGCAACCAACACAGATATATTAACAGCACCTTAGCAACACCTTGGCAACATGTTAGTAACCACCATGGACATCTTAGCAACACCTTGGCAACCACATTAGCAACCTCTTAGCAACCACCACAGACACCATAGCAAGACCTTAGCAACTACCTAGCAACCACTTTAAAACAACCTAGCAACCAATCCAGATACATAACAATGCCATATCAACACCTTAGCAACCACCTAGCAACCACTTAGAAACAACAAAGCAGACAACACAGATACATTAGCAACGCCTTTGCAACCACCACAGACACAATAGCAAGACCTTAGCAACCACAACAGACACCATAGCAACACGTTAGCAACTACCTAGCAACCAATTTGAAACAACATAGCAACCAATCCACATACATTAGCAATGCCTTATCAAGACCTTAGCAACCACCAAAAAACAACATAGCAGCCAATACAGATACATTAGCAACCAGCACACCATAGCAACCAGCCACAAATCAGCACTGTAATCTAGTTGTAATTTAAAGGCCATTTAATGTTATCAATAAGAAAATATAATTGCGCATTAATGTAATTACACTCTGTTAAGAGAACAGAGAACTTTTCATTGATAAGTCCATTCTGTGCATGTTGCAGCAGTGCATTGACCTGTGCATTAAATACCAAAAAAGATAAAAAATAATATAAAAAATGATATAAATTGATTACATAATTATCATAATAGACTTTCCTTTATTTGCAATGGCATATGCAAGGTGCAGTATGTCCAAAAACACTAGGAGCAGGTGCAGCACTCTGCAGCATCATAAGGGTATATATTTTATATAATCATAAATACAGCCCCTAGTTCTCAGCAGAAGACATGTGCAGTGATTCAGCTGCACACATTCCACACTGCCCACATTATAATCTGTCTATAAAACTCAAGATCACTTCTGTTATTCTGACCTCTTCCCACATCGAGCGGCACCAGCAGCGCTGTGCTTATACAGAGCTCTAATCTCCTTACAGTCCAGTCCTGACCTCACGCCACGTCTGCGTCTGGCCGAACTGCTGAATTGTGGGAAACAGACACGGCTGTATTTAATAAGCACGCTTCTTTTGTGATTATTAGCGAGATATTTGAGCCTTTTTGGTATTAAATTTTCTCAGTGAGTTTTAAGAAGTAGTGTCAGGTGGAATTCAGGCTTTCAGTTAACAGCTGTGCTGAACTTATCAAGAGTTAATTACTTGAGTTTCTTGCCTCTTAATATTTTTGAGAGCATATTTAAGTTATATTCCTATCCATATTCTGGCAAAAAACTACTCAACCAAGTAAAGGAATAAAAAAAAAGTCCATCAAAAAAATCAGATGATGGAACTGGCACTAATCAGGATCGCCTAAGGAAAGGAAGAGCAAGAGTTTCCTCTGTTGTGCAGGATAAGTTCATGTTTAGAGTTACCAGCCTCAGAAACCACAAGTTAACCATCTAAATGGGTATTTTGGTTTGTTTAACACTTTTAAGTTACTACATGATTCCTAATGTGTTCCTTCATAGTCTGAATCACTATAAAATAGCATTATTTCATACTATAACTTTGCTGCAATTCCCAGGGTTTGAATACTTCTGCAAGCATGTTTGTATCGATTTCCACATGTATTCTAATGTGATTTTGTAATATTAGAAATAACTCTACAGCGGTGGTTTATGATTCAGTTCTGATTGAGGTGTTTTAGATTAAGGGAAATGTGCAAACCACCGCTGATCTATTAATGATTATATAAATTACTAAACTTTAATAATTGTTAAGATCAATTATAATGTAAAATTCACCCTGCATTGTAGACCCAACTTAGATTTTTAACCATTTCCTGACCACTGTATTATCTGATTGTTGTTTCTGCGATCCCTATTACTCTTTACAAATGTCTCGTAAAATTTAAACAAATGATTTAAATTAATTCACTGTGGTGGATTAAAAAAAAATAAAATAAAACTTTTATGAATTAATGAATTAATTTCTGTTGAGTAGATCCATCCTAAGCTTGTGTAAGCCCTTTAATCTGCTTCTTGGTTGATGATAAAATAAAAAATTTTGAACGAAAAAACAATTACTGTTTCAGAGCGCTTCTTGTTTTCAGTAACACGTTATAAAGCCATGTAATTTAAATTAATGATTTAAATCAAGTATAAAGTTTACATAAATGTTCATAAATTTTACAAATCATGATGGTTTGTATATTTGTAAAAAATATATATTTATATAAAATAACTTCAATAATTAATATTACATGTCTTTATAAGTTTATAAGTTGAGAAATTTCACTATATAATTGTATACATTTTATAAACTGTGCATAGGAAGTGCATGGGACTGACATATTAGAATTATTACTTTAGTAGTAGTTGTTTATATATTGTTTTATTGTGGAATTTTTTGGAAATTAATTATATTATTTTAGCTTATTTATCCATTTGGCAGTAATTTAATGTATCAGTAAGTGAGTGAGTAAGTAAGATTCTTATTAGCCTTAATTAAGGTTGTAAGTAATTCCGTCCACTGTCTAATGGAAAAGTTTGGGCACCGTTGACCATAGGGCACATTATGTGTTTTGTATTTTTCTTTTTTTGTTTGCAATTGTTATACAAAGCTTTAACAATTGCTTTCTAAAGTGTTTAAAGAGCTGAAAACAAATGTAATTATTAGCCCCAAAGCAGAGAAAGGAAGACATTCATGCATTTTCAGCTTGAAATGGCAATTCAGGGGAACTGTGGAAGTCAAAATAAAATTTAGTAGGTCAAGAAACTTATTTTCAGTGTACTACAAGACGAGTAGTAACTAAGTAACTCATAAACACTTTAAAAAGAGTCTACTGGCTGATTAAGTCTACAGTATTACGGTATAGATTTGTTTTTGTTCACGGAAAGAACATATTGCCAGCTGTGAAGCATGGGGGCGGATGCATCATGCTCTGGAATTGTGGAAAGAATGGATTCCACAAAATACCAGCGAGGCTGAGTGATTTGTTACGTGGAAAAAGCTGAAGAGATGATGGATTCTACAACAGGAAAACTGTCTTTTATTAGTTCTCCTTAAAGACGCAGCTGTTCTAAAAGAATCCCAAGGGACATTTCTCAACTTAAAGACTTTACAAGCCAATTTTGGCCAAAGGACTTGATATGGTGCTCAAACTTTTGCGATATGAATGCATTGGCAAAGAGTAACATATGCCATGTAATGTACTGTACTGAGATATAGATATATAGAATAATATAGAATAAGTAGTTAATAATTCTGTGTTTTTGGAGGGAGAATTTGTTTTTTCTCTGCTTGCTGTTTTTTGCTCTTTCTTCCCACTTCTGGTCGCGTGGCCATCTCTTAGTCCTCTAAAGATCCCCCAACATGACCTCTAAATGACGCCAGCTGACCATTGACCTCAGTGCTGAGAGGATGGCAGTGGCCACATATATAAAGGCCTTCGTTCCACAAGGTAAACAAACCGAGCCTTCGCTTATAATCTCATGCTTTAATATGCTACGCTAATTTAAACTAGCTTCTAAACTGGATCTGTATAAACTCTAATGTTAAATAGCTTTTAAAACTGTAAAAAGCTTGATAAATAGCTGTAATATATGACTTAAACTTTCATCACTCATCATCACTTTGACTAATTTCATCATAACACAGAGATTAAAACATGTTTCCTGTAGTTTTAAACAGATGAATGACTGTTTTCAGTGTGTTCATTTCCAGCTGCTGTTATATATAAATACATATATCTGTATTGGCCTGTGCTGTTTGGATCGATGTTCTTCTCATTTGCTGATGTTTCTCTGGGTTTCAGGAGGCTGGAGGCTGGAGGCTGGAGGCTGGTCCGGAGCGGTGAAAGGATGCTCCAGCTGTCTGCAGGTTATCTGGAGGTGAGCTCGGCCTTTCCCGCTGATCGGCTCCTCAGTGTGTATCTCACTGAGTGTAGAATGTAAATGACTTGACCCTCAGACCCTCAAACCCGCAACACTGACCAATCACAAACTCAGCAAACAAGAGATCACTTCAGTTTCTGAATCAGTTTCTTTGATTTAGCTACTTTTAGGTATATGTTTGAGTAAAATT
Organism: Astyanax mexicanus; assembly: GCF_023375975.1. Lineage (NCBI taxonomy): Eukaryota > Metazoa > Chordata > Actinopteri > Characiformes > Acestrorhamphidae > Astyanax > Astyanax mexicanus. Next base: position 77,665,868 of record NC_064409.1, read on the forward strand.
AACTTTTTTATTTTATTCTATAAACTACAGACAGCATTTCTCCCAAATTTCAAATAAAAATATTGTCATTTAGAGCATTTATTTGGCTAAAAAAAAAAAAAGATGCAGAACTTTCAGACCTCAAATAACGCAAAAAAAAAAACCAAGTTCATATTCATAAAGTTTTAAGAGTTCAGAAATCAATATTTGGTGGAATAAACCTGTTTTTTAATCACAGTTTTTTTCATGCATCTTGGCATCATGTTCTCCTCCACCAGTCTTACACACTGCTTTTGGATAACTTTATGCTGCTTTACTCCTGGTGCACAAATTCAAGCAGTTCAGTTTGGTGGTTTGATGGCTTGTGATCATCCATCTTCCTCTTGATTATATTCCAGAGGTTTTCAATTCGGTAAAATCAAAGAAACTCATCATTTTTAAGTGGTCTTTTTTCCCCAGATCTGTATTTATTAAGCCAAACTTACAGAAGTTCTGTTTTATGTCAAATTGGATATTTCCAAATATTACTCAACTATTGGCTTTTGGCTGGTTTGCATTCTGGGTGGTATTTGGTATTATGGTATTTAAGTCAGCATACAGAGAGTTGTAGAGGTTCCTAATGGTCCTCCTGTGATAATCCATTCTATTAATCTAGCCACGCTTAGCGACTAATGTCGCCTGACAGTGCTACACTGAGGAACCCTGAGTGTTCTGGTAAGCCAGGGAGATATTAGCTAGCGGCTCTTTCCACGTAGCTTGTTTTAACATGGTAAACACACATGCTACAGTCTGATATACTCACCACTGAACAGCGAAAGTGCTAGTTCTTAGTGCGGTTGGTGGCTAATGCTAATACAGCTCCAGCAGTGCTGGCAGGGGTTAGCAGGAGGCTACAGGCTGATAATATTCATCTATGAATGATGAAAGAGCTAGCACTGGTTAGCGGCTAATGCTAATACTGCTCCAGTATTGGTGCTGGAGAAATTTTACTGAAACTCCTGTATAACTCTGTACTTCAGCAGAGTAGCTTTACTGCTCCTTAATACCTGACTGGTAGAGTTTATACATAAGGAGCAACAGATTATAAGAGGCACTGATGATTTTTGGGAGAATTAAAGGATGTTAAGAGCGTCTTCCTATAAGATAAACCAGAGTTTACCCCCTGTACACTCCACACTCTCCTCTATAGCTTTTAGTGATCAGTGTCTCTGACGGGGTGATGACCCACCCTGAGCGACCGGCCTGAGGCTGGGGAAGAGAAAAGAGTGGATGTGCTTTTGTAGCCGTTCATAAAGCAAAAGCGTAAAATGACTTATTGATTGGCTTTGACAAGAGTCTATTATCTTCAGAGAATCAGAGAATGGGCGGCTAAGTGTGTTTCCAGCAGGAAGGAGCGAACGCAGAGATTAAAGTCTGCTTTTTATAGCATCATTCACCTTTTTCTAGATTTCAGCTGTTCTGTGCTGTAATACGGATCTACTGTATCTTACTGTTGGTATCATTCTCCTCTTTACAGGATGATCTGGTCGGGCGTGGCCTCTGGAAAACACCCTGAGCAAGAAACACTAAGAGCAAGGAAACCATGGAACCAATCAGAAGAAAACATCTGAGACTTCAATCTGAGATGCTCCTGTATGATAAAGCACTGGAGATGGTGTAACACTGATGGTGTTAACATGGTGTTTATTAGGGCCTGAGCACCGAAGGCGCATTTTTTACACGTTTTTCACACATTTTTCACGAACTCCTCCTAAAGGTTTTGTCAGATTACCTCAAAAGTGGATCTCAATAGACTCCAGACATGGAGACATGGTGATAAATTGCGAAGAAATAATCGATAGCTGAAACAATGGCATAATGGCAGTCCGTTAATTTTATTGGAGACGCAACACTAGACCAAATGGAAACATGAGCATGGTCAGAACACAGCTACTTAGAAATTCATGAAACTTGGCAGAAACATAAGAGATATCATTGCACATGTCATCAGTATTGGTATGACTGACTCCGCCCAACAGGAAGTTGATCATTTTGAAATATGTGCATTTCACACATATTTTTTGCATACTTTGACAAACTCCTCCTAGGGAATTTGTCAAATAAAAATATTGTTATTTGCAAGCAATACATTTGATAAATCAAATATATCTGATGATAAATTCTGAAGGAATAGTTGAATTGCTTGAGAAGCCCATCGAAACAGGAAGTGGAAACATCTAGGTAAAGCTAGGTGTTTTGAAGTGGTTACAATAGATGAAAACTCATGATACTTCACAGGCTTCCTTGTTTTACGCTGTCCTTTGATCTGAAATTAGAACTTAGTATATTTGTATTTCGTCAGTTCTATAGCGCCACCTAGGCTTTTAGTCCCTTTTTATTATTTCAAAAATGCACAAAGAGTCTCACCAAGACCTCAAAATGGTTTCAAAACATTTTGACAATTTTCTAACATGTAGCTAGAGGACTCTACAGTGCCCCCTATTTTGTTCAGCTAATAAATTTGCTGTTCTCCAATATTATTGAATTCCGGTCGGAACATAGATATTATGATGCAGTACGTATTAGCCATTGAATTGCATTAGTTCCACCCAACCAGAAGTCATCCATCTTGAAAGATATCTTGTTTACTGCAGAAAGAAGTAGGCATTACATGAGTTCCTGAGTTTGCCAAAAGGTAAATGTGATTAACTGTACATTTCGTGAGAAATCACATATGGGTCCCACTTTAACTGATTTCTCTGTTTGGCCCTGTAAGATTTGCGCCGTTGTGCGAGGGCCCTACATCCGCCTTCGTTTTTATTTTTTTTTATTTTACTACATTTCATAGGCTCACAAGAGCAGACAGTAGTTACACTTAGTTGTGCAATTGTATCATTACCCAATTTATATCTACATGGTTTTTAAATATAAAATTATTTTTGCAGATTTTTTCTCCATATAAAAAGTTTTGCCACCCCTCTTATTTTCATGTCTGGAGCTGAAGGTGGCTCTGTCTCTCCTACACTCAGCTCTACCTGTGATCTCCAGTCTTTGGCCTACAATACCCAGAATGCACCTCACACTGACCTCACTCCCTCATGCGATCACACACTGACTCTGCACACAACACTATCAGGAAGCAAATCACCAGAATATTGGTCACACCTGTTCACCTCCCCGTAAATACACCTTCACTTGTAAGTTATCCTCTTTACAAAGCGTTATCTCATTTCCTGATTTTTGCCATCCTGTTACCACCCTGTTTCTGTACCTTGTCGAATTTGATTTTTGTGTATAACCTTTATACTGCTATTCGTTTATGGTATGTTTATTCTCTTTGGCGACTCTTTACCGTTATTGAACCTGCTTGCTTTGACTATTCATTGTATCCCTAATTTATTTAATAAAGTATTTGATTCACATCTGTGCATTTTACAAGTAGCACCCAACCAACAACTTGCCGAGCACCTGAGACACCATAGCAACCATCTGAAATGCCATTGAAACTCCATAGAAACCACCTAGCATCAACATTGCAACCACTAAATAACCCTATAACAACTGCCTGAAATAATCACCCTGAAATCACCTTTCCATCATTTAAGGTATGAAAACAGACAGTTCGCAAGGTGTAATATAGCAATGAGCATTGCTACTTGCCTTGCACAACGTGTAAGATAGAGCTCTTGCTCTTCCTTTCCTCGGGCAGTCCTGATGAGAGCCAGTTTCATCATCATCATAATGTTTTTGATGGTCTTAGTGACTGCACTTGAGGATACTTACCTACTTGAGTTCTTGAAATGTTTTTTTTTTCTACTTACTTAACTAGTTGTTGCTTCTCATAACCTGGATTAGGACATTACTCAAATATTCACTATTCACTGTATACCTGTAACTCTACCTCTTCACTACTTTACTTTAACTGATGCTCTCAAACACTTTATTAAGAGACAAGAAATTCAAGTAATTAACTCTTGATGAGTTCAGCACAGCTGTTAACTGAAAGCCTGAATTCCAGGTGACTCTACCTCATAAAACTGACTGAGAAAATGCAGCCAAGATGGTCAAAACTGTCTAATCTACACAAGAGGTGCTACTTTGAAGAATTTATAATATAAAACATATTCTTGTTCATTTAACATTTTTTTTATGTTCCTATATATTCTGGATGGCTTTAGTATTACTTTACAATGTAGAAATGAATAAGAAAGACATCGATGTATTATGTTATTATATATAAAAAAGCATAACTGTAATTTCATTGTACAAGTAACATCCAAGTAAATTCACTGAATCTCTGATCTCTCCTGGTTTCTGGTTTGTGCTTTTTTCTCCGTTCCTCTGATCCAGAGCTCTGATTGGTCGCTGTGAGACACTGTGGAGGGGGTGTTAATGTGGCGCTGGTACTACATGAGGCACTACCCCTCCTCTGGTGTGCAGAAATGGGCTGTGTGTTACTCAGGGGAGGAATGAGTGTGAGAGAAGTGCCTCTCTTTTCTTTACCTCTGAGTGAGTTTATTCCTCCCTCACGCTCAGCAGGCCGGAGTGAACTGCTGCTGAACTCTCCTCCTGAAAGCGTTTGATGGCTGCTGCCTCCTGATGGGCTTCAGCGTGGTCCTCCTCCACATGCTCAGGCTGAAATTGAGAAGTCTCTGTGGAGGGGATAGTGTAAATGCATGTGTGAGAGTGAGTGTATTATCAGGATAAGAGAATCCTGGGCCTAAACTACTGTATAAAAAAATGCTCAACCTCTATATACAGCAGCTCTGGAAAAAATCAGTTTCTCTGATTTTGCTATTTATAGGTTTATGTTTGAGTAAAATGAACACTGTTGTTTTATTCTATAAACTACAGACAATATTTCCCCTAAATTCCACATAAAAATATTGTCATTTAGAGCATTATTTACAGAAAATGAGAAATGTTTGGTGAAATATTTGATGGAATAACCCTGATTCTGGGGACAAATCAGAGATCACTTAAAATGATGAGTTTCTTTGATTTTACCAAATTGAAAACCTCTGGAATATAATCAAGAGAAAGATGGATGATCACAAACCATCAAACCACCAAACTGAACTGCTTGAATTTTTGCACCAGGAGTAAAGCAGCATAAAGTTATCCAAAAGCAGTGTGTAAGACTGGTGGAGGAGAACATGATGCCAAGATGCATGTGATTGAAACCCAAGGTTATTCCACCAAATATTGATTTCTGAACTCTTAAAACTTTATGAATATGAACCTTTCATTTTTTCTTTGCATTATTTGAGGTCTGAAAGCTCTGCTTCTTATTTTTTGTTATTTCAGCCATTTTTCATTTTCTGTAAATAAATGCTCTAAATGAGAATATTTTTATTTGGAATTTGAGAGAAATGTTGTCTGTAGTTCATAGAATAAAACAACAATGTTCAATTTACTCAAACATAAACCTATAAATAGCCAAATTAGAGAAACAGATTCAGAAACTGAAGTGCTCTCTTTATTTTTCCAGAGCTGGGCGACCTCTGCTCGTGTCTGGGCTGCAGTTAGCTCTGGGCGCAGTGGCTCTGCAGTAATATACAGTTTGATTGAACGTACTAAAAATATAGCAGTGTGTGTACGAGAGAGAGAGAGAGAGAGAGAGAGAGAGAGAGAGAGAGAGATGGGCACTATGCCAGGGTGAGATGGGCACAGTGAGATGGATTATTATTGTATTATTCTGTAGACATGGTGCTGTTTACACTGTAATAACAACCCCTTAATTACATTACTCTTTACATCACTGTTAGACTATCAGATCTGCGTCTGTGAGGACGTCCTTCCTGTCGTCTGTCTGTGATTTCTGTACTCGCCACTTCATCCCACCTACAGTTACTGGACATGGTGATAAAGGGACATTGTGGTTGTAGCAGACTGGGGTTCGAGTCCCTGTCTGAGTGAACACATCATTATATACTAATGTACAGGGGTTGGATAATGAAACTGAAACACCTGTCATTTTAGTGTGGGAGGTTTCATGGCTAAATTGGAGGAGCCTGGTGTTCAATCTTCATTAATTGAACATTGCACCAGTAAGAGCAGAGTGTGAAGGTTCAATTAGCAGGTTAAGAGCACAGTTCTGCTCTAAATATTACAATGCACACAACATTATGGGTGACATACCAGAGTTCAAAAGAGGACAAATTGTTGGTGCACGTCTTGCTGGAGCATCTGTGACCAAGACAGCAAGTCTTTGTGATGCATCAAGAGCCACGGTATCCAGGGTAATGTCAGCATACCACCAAGAAGAAGCAACCACATCCAACAGGATTAACTGTGGACGCTGTAAGAGGAAGCTGTCTGAAAGGGATGTTCGGGTGCTAACCCGGATTGTATCCAAAAAACATAAAACCACGGCTGATCAAATCACGGCAGAATTCAATGTGCACCTCAACTCTCCTGTTTCCACCAGAACTGTCCATCACCACAATAAATTATTGTGCTCTAAAACCAGGTTTTTCAGTTTCATTGTCCAACCCCTGTAAGTTCATATGCAACACTTTCAACATTGCAACCCTAAATATCTGCAAAACTCAGCTGTTAAACTGTTAAAATAGCATCATGGTTTAGGAATAAATCTACACAGATGGGTGTGGTTGTCTAAAAGGAAGGCGTGTTCAGGTAAATTTCTTAGCGGCAGAACACAGATGCGCCACTGACTGATTAAAACCCTGACAACAGCCACCCATTCATACCTATCTTAGCTACACAGCTCGAATCTCAAATCCAGCTTATAACTCAACAATAAACAGAATAAAGAATAAAATAATCTTGCTGTTTGGCACAGAAAGCTAACTCCCCAGTGGTGGCTGCAGAAATGTCAAGCTTATCTCTCTGGCAGTAAACCCAGATTAAAGCACAGACCCTGAGTAAAAAAAAGGCTTCTGCCAGTTTCTGGACTTTTCAGAAGGCAGAATTTTGTTGATTTGGTATTTTTGACATGATTTAGACTTTTTTTTCTGGCTCAGTACAGACAATTTTAAAAATAGAATAGAAAATACAAATAATTACATATAACAATTAAAGCCCTGCCCAGATATTTGTGAACATCTGTTCTAATGATCGTATTTAGCTATACTGCAGAGAAGCCTCACAAACAGAATATCACTCTTGATAAGATTACAAACATTAACCTACTGGAACCATGTCTAATGACAGGTATAGGATAGAGAGGTATCCCTTACAAAGATCTGCAGTCCCATGCTATTATTACTAAATTATTGTATTGTCATGTTGTAAGCAAAACTTAAGTAATGCTGAAATGTCTGTGCTGCATTAATTACCTTTTAAATGAAAAACGTTTAAAAAAAAAATAGATATTTGAGCTGCATGTCCAATGCCTACCTGTAGCTCCACTGAATCCTTAGATATTTTTTTATTGGAGTGTTACAGGTTGAAAGAAGTATTGGAATTAATGCAATTTAAAGTAGGTCTAAAAATAAAGAAATTAATTCAAACTCTAAAAAGAACAATATTTTATGTGGGTATATAACATGTTTGGTGAAAGCAAAATTATGGAAAACATGAAGCAGAATGTTCTTTACTATTGATCAGTACTGAACTGAAACGACAAAATTCTTGAAATTTACTCTTTAGCACTCCTGTTATGTTATGGGTCAAATTGACATGTTTTAAAGTTTGAAGCTCTTGGAAAAAAGTTAAAAGTATTTTCTTCAGTTTGAATCTTCTTCTGCTTGCCTTAATTAGTTTAATCAACATTTTGCTAGTATTTCCCCACGCCCTTACTAAAAGAGAAGGAAAAGAGGAGGGGGGCGAACTCAGATGGTTGGGCAGGAGTTCGGGGCAGCTTCACTGGAAAAGCGTGAAGCTGAAGAGATACGGGAAGAGAGAGGGAGAAATAAATGAAGGAGGAAGATGGGGAGGAGGTGGGTGCGAGGTTGTTCGACACGCAGGTAGAGAGCAAGTGACGGTTTATTTATGTTGGAGGGTGGGAGGACTAAGGGCGTGGATCAAACTCCCAAAATATTGTTATTTACTCCAAATAATATGAATCTACATATTTGCAACCACCCCAGCAAAAAAAAAAAAAAAAAAAAACTTAAATATAAACATGTTATATTTCAGTAGTATGTAAAACTATTGTGTTTCATATGTTGTTAAAGTTTGAACATGTATTTATCCTAATTGAATCATTACCTGTTAGAGGTAAGGAATACCATTGCACTAAATATTGATCGAATAATATTGATATTTACATTGTAGATTCTCACTGAAGCATCAAAACTATGAATGAACACATGTGGAGTTTTATGTACTTAACAACAAATGAGCTGAACCTCCACAGTCACCGGACCTGAACCCAATCCAGATCCAGGTTTGGGGTGAGCTGGAGCACAGAGTGAAGAAGGCAAAGGGGCAACAAGTGCTAATAAACACCTCTGGGAACTCCTTCCTTCCTTCAAGACTGTTGGAAAACTTTTCATTTCAGGTGGCCACCTCTTGAAGCTCATTGAGAGAATGATGCCAAGAGTGTGCAAAGCAGTAATCAGAGCAAAGGGTGACTATTTTGAAGAAACTAGAATATAATTTTTTTCAGTTATTTCACCTTTTTTTTGTTAAGTACATAAAACTCCACATGTGTTCATTCATAGTTTTGATGCTTCAGTGAGAATCTACAATATAAATAGTCATGAAAATAAAGAAAACCCATTGAAAAAGAGAAGGTGTGTCCAAACTTCTGGCCTGTACTGTATGTCCTGTATCCAGTAGAGACAGTTACTCCAATAAAAGAGAAAGACTTGGGCAGGTAAACTGGCACTAAGTCAGTATAATGTATCATAATAATAGATGAGCTCTGCTGAACATCTTGAGGTTTTGTAATTATCCCCCATGCTTTTTAATCACGTTTAATAGCCTCACTGACCATCCCTACCTTTTATTTGCTGATTAACTCAAGACCCTCCTTGATCATCCCCTGATTAAAAAGCTGTGATCAGATTCTGTCTGAAGTCGTGTGAAGATCAATACAGCTACTGCTCTGATCTCGGTCACTGTTCGGTGGAATAAAAAGAGCAAAAATTGGGGAAAATCCTGCTTTAAAACAACGTCACTGACCCTGAGCTCTGACCCTGACTTCCGGTTCCGGTTGAGTGAACGCTGGTGTAATTGTCTTGTGTTTTTTTTGGACTAACAGTAATGCAGTTTGTTTTACTCACGTGCGCTGAAAAGTTTGTCACCTGCCTCTCACGAGTCCTCTCTGCCCTGCTCCACTCTGTCTCTGCCGCGCAGTAAGTAAGTTTCTATTCTTTAAGCTGCTGGGTTTTAGTGTTGTTCCGGAGGGTAGCCTCAACTTTTCCTCCTGAGCATCATGTCTCAGGTGGTTCAGTGGTTCAGTTGACTAAGGTGTTATTAAATAAGGCTGTGTGTGCATATGAAGTAGCCACGATGGAGATTCAAACACTGCTTCTGACTTTGCTGGTATTATTTGGAATTATTTTCGAGCTCCGCTTCACCCCCCAAATATACGCTGTCCCGAGCGGGGCGCGCTGCGTAATCCACGAGATGTACCGCTATACACGTTCGGACCTACGGCAGTTAAAGTCATCGGCGCCTTTGTCTCCAAGAGTTTACGAACTTTGCATTGCTGCAGGGATCGCCCGCCGCCCGCGTTACTGTCACCGGGGCTCGCGCCGCAGACTGTATAGGCGAGAAAGCACGTGTAGTAGCGGCGGTATTCCGGCTTTCTGGTCCGTGCGCTATCAGGATCCTTTAAGAACCACCAGATCAGTGAACTCTGATAATCTTCGTCCTCTGCAGTATCTACCAAATGCTGCTTCCAGTCCAACTTCGGATAAGATCAGACTAGCACTTGTGAATGCAAGATCTCTGGTTAATAAAACCTTTATACTGAATGACTTTTTTGTTTCTCGTGAACTGGACTTTCTTTTTATTTCTGAAACTTGGCTCACCAGTGGCAACTCTAGTCCACTAATTGAACTCTCTCCCATGAACTGTGACTTTATTAGCACCCCTAGACCTACCGGACGTGGAGGAGGCTTGGCAACAGTTTTTAAGAAAAAGCTTAAATATCGATCACTTCCAGTTGATAAATACTCATCCTTTGAAGTGCAGCTTTGCAAATTAGATATTTTTAGTCCATTGCTTTGTGCTCTTGTGTATAGACCACCAAAAATCAACAAGCTATTTATTGATGAATTTTCAGATCTTTTAACTTCTATTTTAGCTAAATCTTTTTTTTTACATCTGCCATCTAGTGAGAAGCCATCCTATAGCACTCGTGTTATCAAGCCTTCTACTACTAGCCAGTTTTCTACAGCTTTTACTGAAGCCCCTCTTCCCTATCATAACGAGAACTTTTTGAGCACAGATCAATTGGTTGACCAGTTTAATTCCATCTGTAGCAACATTTTAGATGTAGTTGCTCCACTTAAAACCAGGAAACCTAAAACAAAATCTACACCATGGCAGAACAGTGAGACACAAGCATCAAGGCAGGAATGCAGGAAGGCAGAAAGAAAATGGAAGAAGAACAAATTACAGATTTCATACTGCATGTTAAAAGAATGCCTGACTAATTATCAACACGCTGTAAAAACTGCTAGAGAAAAGTATCTTTCGTCTCTCATTTCAAAACACTCCCACACCCCTAAAGTGTTGTTCAATACCATAAATACAGTGTTTACTCCATCTAATGCAGCAATACCTGCTGCCTCTACTGAGCGCTGTGAAGAGTTTTCAGCATTTTTTATGTCCAAGATCGACAACATAAGATCTCATATTGAATCTGGGTCTCTTAGCTCTGTTGACTCTTCTGTATGTTCTGCCTTCCTGAATAATTTTGAGCCAGTCTCCCTATCCTGCTTATCTGAACTAGTGTTAGGTATGAGGTCTACCACTTGTACCCTGGATGTGATACCCACACCTTTGCTCAAAGATGTGCTGCATACTGTGGGCCCCAGCATTCTGTCCATTATAAACAGTTCCCTTGTTAGTGGTATTGTTCCTGACAGTTTTAAACATGCAGTGGTTCAGCCTCTATTAAAGAAGCCCAGCCTGGATCCTGCATTTTGTATATTTATACATAATTATAGACCAATACATGCTGCTTTATCCTATAGATCTTCCATACACAAACTACTACTTACTGTACTGAAATACATAGCTATTTTTACCCATTCATTCCTATGGGGGAAATTGCACATCGTATCACTTCATCCAGCATATTTTCAGAAAGAACACGATAAGTTCTATAGGTCTTCTCAAACATTGTGACAAACACGGGCATTCAAATTTTTCGCCATTGATTTTTATTTTTTTAAGTTTTATTGAAAAGCATATGTCTGATCAAAAAGCTTTCAACAAAGTCCACCTTTCCCGATAAGGATGCACGATTTAGCACGGGAACAGAGTCAATATCTCAAAAATCTCAAGTTAAGGACACAAAAATCGGGTGGAAAAAGTAGAAACAGAAGAAGAAGAAGAAAAGGAAAAAGATGAAGAAGAAAAAGAGGAAGAAGAAGAAGAGAAGGAAGAAGAAGAACAATTCTGTGATTGCCTACTGTAATTACATTAAATACCAATAAAAAGAGACCTGTTTTCCAAAATTCCAGCTTGTGAATTGCTGTTAATGGTCAGTAACAGCTTAAAATACGTAAGTAGAGCAAATTATTGCTTTACTACTACTACTACTACTACTAATAATAATAATAATAATAATAATAATAATAATAATGAATGGCATGTGCTCTATAAAGAGAAGATTATTTAGAATAAAAAAACCTAATGCAGTATAATGATATAGAACAGAGCACCATGGAGAGAGCTACCTTAATCTTAACTACAGTGTGTTTCAGTACCTCGGACAGCTCTGCCTGATCTAAACTGGGCATTATTTCAGTACCATGGATAGCTGCACCAAAATTACACCAAGTCTAGATAGATAGATAGATAGATAGATAGATAGATAGATAGATAGATAGATAGATAGATAGTCATACTTTAAACTAAGAACAGGCTAAACAGGGAAAACAACTTAAAACTGAGTCGCCTGAGGTGTGCTTATGCTTTTGCATACCTCAGGCGACTCTGTTTGTGGCGTGCTTTTGAAATGGCTTCTTTCGCATCACTCTCCCATACAGTTTCTCCTTGTGTAAAGTGCGCTGTATTGTTGACCGATGCACAGTGACACCATCTGCAGCAAGATGATGCTGCAGCTCTTTGGAGGTGGTCTGTGGATTGTCCTTGACTGTTCTCACCATTCTTCTTCTCTGCCTTTCTGATATTTTTCTTGGCCTGCCACTTCTGGGCTTAACAAGAACTGTCCCTGTGCTCTTCCATTTCCTTACTATGTTCCTCACAGTGGAAACTGACAGGTTAAATCCCTGAGACAACTTTTTGTATCCTTCCCCTGAACAACTATGTTGAACAATCTTTGTTTTTAGATCATTTGAGAGTTGTTTTGATGAGCCCATGATGCCACTCTTCAGAGGAGATTCAAATAGGAGAACAACTTGCAATTGGTCACCTTAAATACCTTTTCTCATGATTGGATACACCTGGCTATGAAGTTCAAAGCTCGATGAGGTTACCAAACCAATTTTGTGCTTCAGTAAGTCAGTAAAAAGTAGTAAGGAGTATTCAAATCAATAAAATGATAAGGTTGCACATACTTTTGCACCGGTCAAATTTTGGTTTAATGCATATTGCACATTTTCTGTTAGTACAATAAACCTCATTTCAATCCTGAAATACTACTGTGTCCATCAGTTATTAGATATATCAAACTGAAATGGCTGTTGCAAACACCCAAATATTTACAACTAAAATGATTAAGATTAATAGGGGTGCCCAAACTTTTTCATATGACTGTAAGTGTTCACTATGTAACTTAAGTCACTTCAACTTGGTAAGCATGCACCGCTAATAGGACCCAAGTCTAAAAAAAAAAAGAAACTCTTTAAAAGTGTATCATGAAGAAATCCTGAGAAGAACTAGTCTCAAAAGGATATGCTATATCTGAAAGCATTAGAGCTAAATGCTGGGAGGAAGCATAGAATAGAAAGATGTATCTGGGAGATATATCACTGACTATTGTTAGAACATCTTCTAAATGATTAAGCAGCGTAATTACTTCTGTCCTTTCTGTTACTATATATATACAGCAGAGCTGGGTGTTATGAATGACTTCCCATTATATTAATATACATTACACTGAAGGGACCATTATTTTCCTTTCTACAGAACTGCATTACTATTTTGGAGATATAAAATATATTTATTAATATTGTATAATTTATAAGAGAGAGGGGTGGGGGAGGGGTGTGCCTTTTTCAGCAGTTACATCTAGTGTACTTCATTACTTCAGGGGAACATCAGTAAGGTTGGATACTGGGTTCAGTATAATATAATGTTTAAGATCACTCACAAGAGTACACCTCACAACCTATACAGGTATGGTTATTTCAAAGCCAAGCCCCTAAGAGAACTTTACACAAGAAATTTGCATACTGCTGTTTGACGTGTCCTGTGATAGTGTGCTCTGGACAGTGTTCTGTTTTAGTGTCATGTGGGCAGCATACTGTGGGCAGCATACCCACAGTTTAATGTGGGCAGAGTTCTATGTTAGTGTCCTGTGGGCAGCATCCTGTGGGCAGTGTACTGTGGGCAACGCCCTACGGGCTACATATTGTGGGCAGCATCTTTTAAGCAGTGTTTTATAGGCAGCATCCTGTGGGCAGTGTTCTGTCTTAGTGTCCTGTGAGCAGCGTTGTGTGTTAGTGTCCTGTGGGCAGCATACTGTGGTAGCATCCTGTGGGCAGCACTGTGGACAATGCCCTGTGGGCTACACCCTGTTGGCAGCATCTTTTAGGCAGTGTTTTATGGGCAGCATCCTGTGGACAGTGTTGTGTGTTAAGTGTCCTGTGGGCAGCATTCTGTGTTATGTCCTGTGTGCAGCATACTGTGGTAGCATAATGTGGTAGCATCCTGTGGGCAATGCCCTGTGGGCTACATCCTGTGGGCAGCATCTTTTAGGCAGTGTTTTATGGGCAGCATCCTGTGGACAGTGTTGTGTGTTAGTGTCCTGTGGGCAGCATTCTGTGTTAATGTCCTGTGGATCCTGTGGGCAGCATCCTGTGGGCAGCATTCTGTGGTAGCATCCTGTGGGCAGCATACTGTGGGCAGCATACTGTGGTAGCATCCTGTGGTAGCATACTGTGGTAGCATCCTGGGTGCAGCAAACTGTGGGCAGTATTTTGTGGGCAGCATATTGTGGTAGCATACTGTTGTAGCATACTGTGGTAGCGTAAAGTGTGGTAGCATCCTGTGTGCAGCATACTGTGGGCAGCATTCTGTGGGCAGCATTCTTTGGTAGCATACTGTGGGCAGCGTACTGTCGGCAGCATTCTGTGGTAGCATACTGTGGTAGCATACTGTGGGCAGCATACTGTGGTAGCATACTGTGGGCAGCATACTGTGGTAGCATACTGTGGGCAGCATACTGTGGTAGCATACTGTGGTAGCATCCTGTGGGCAGCATACTGTGGACAGCGTCCTGTGGGCAGCATACTGTGGTAGCATCCTGTGGGCAGCATACTGTGGACAGCGTGCTGTGGGCAGCATACTGTGGTAGCATCCTTTGGGCAGCATACTGTGGCAGGATCCTGTGGGCAGCATCCTGTGGGCAGCATACTGTGGTAGCATTCTGTGGTAGAATCCTTTGGGCAGCATACTGTGGTAGCATCCTGTGGTAGCATACTGTGGTAGCATAAAGTGTGGTAGCATCCTGTGTGCAGCATACTGTGGGCAGCATTCTGTGGGCAGCATTCTTTGGTAGCATACTGTGGGCAGCATACTGTCGGCAGCATTCTGTGGGCAGCATTCTGTGGTAGCATACTGTGGGCAGCATACTGTGGTAGCATACTGTGGGCAGCATACTTTGGGCAGCATACTGTGGGCAGCATTCTGTGGTAGCATACTGTGGTAGCATACTGTGATAGCTTTCTGTGGTAGCATCTTTTGGACAACATACTGTGGTTGCATCCTGTGTGCAGCATCCTGTGGGCAGCATCCTGTGGTAGCATACTGTGTTAGCATACTGTGGTATCATCTTTTGGGCAACATACTGTGGTAGCATTCTGTGGTAGCATCCTGTGGGGAGCATACTGTGGTAGCATCCTGTGGGCAGCATACTGTGGTAGCATTCTGTGGTAGCATCTTTTGGGCAGCATACTGTGATAGCATTCTTTGGGCAACATACTGTGGTAGCATCCTTTGGGCAGCATACTGTGGTAGCATCCTTTGGGCAACATACTGTGGTAGCATACTGTGGTAGCATTCTGTGGTAGCATTCTGTGGTAGCATACTGTGGTAGCATACTGTGGTTGCATCCTGTGGGCAGCATCCTGTGGTAGCATACTGTGGTAGCATCTTTTGGGCAACATACTTTGGTAGCATTCTGTGGTAGCATCCTGTGGGGAGCATAGTGGTAGCATCCTGTGGGCAGCATACTGTGGTAGCATTCTGTGGTAGCATCTATTGGACAGCATACTGCGGTAGCATCCTGTGGGCAGCATTCTGTGGTAGCATCCTGTGTGCAGCATACTGTGGTAGCATCCTTTGGGCAACATACTTTGGTAGCATTCTGTGGTAGCATCTATTGGGCAGCATACTGTGGTAGCATTCTTTGGGCAACATACTGTGGTAGCATACTGTGGTAGCATCCTTTGGGCAGCATACTGTGGTAGCATCCTTTGGGCAGCATACTGTGGTAGCATCCTTTGGGCAGCATATTGTGGTAGCATACTGTGGTAGCATACTGTGGGCAGCATACTGTGGTAGCATTCTGTGGTAGCATACTGTGGTTGCATCCTGTGGGCAGCATACTGTGGTAGCATCCTTTGGGCAACATACTGTGGTAGCATACTGTGGTAGCATCCTTTGGGCAGCATACTGTGGTAGCATCCTTTGGGCAACATACTGTGGGCAGCATCCTTTGGGCAGCATACTGTGGTAGCATCCTGTGGGCAGCATCCTGTGGGCAGCATACTGTGGTAGCATCCGGTGGGCAGCACACTGTGGTAGCATCCTGTATAATAATAATAATAATAATAATAATAATAATAATAATAATAATAATAGCTGCTCTGTGGTGGTTTTCTCTCCTGAGGGGTTCTAAATATTGAAGAACAGGTTGAAAGTATGATAATATTAATACAATATACAGAAAAAACAATACAGAACTACAGTCTGTAACTATTATAGAACTACTAAATGCTTCTGTATTGATACATGGAGCTGGAATATTGATAAGTGTAGAACAGGGAGGTCTTTATAAAGAAGATAGAAGGTGAAGAAGATCAGTTCCTCCGGGAATCTTCACTCCTCTCCTGTTTTACCCAAATGAAAGCACTTTCCCTTTATTTAAGAGCAATTTGAGATGAAAAGTCTGAACTTTGCCGGCAGCTTTTCTCAGACATCAAAGGCGTTTATGACTGCAGGATGCTATTTACTCAGCAGTGCAGTGAAACAATCTGACTGGATCAAACAGGTTAGCTCTGAGAGCCGCGGCGTATTCTCCCGTCCGGTTAATATTGCCATATTGATCAGTCTCTCTCCTCCTCCTCCTCCTCCTCCTCCTCCTCAGCGCCGCTGTCTGAGCTAATGCCACTTTCTGACTATAGATATGCAGCGCCTTTTATCTTCCTGTGAGATCTCTTCTTTATTCGGAACTTTTGAAGCCGGGTTTCACTGCGCTCAGTTCTGAGCAGTAAGTCCGTCTGGTCTTTTCTCTAATCTGATTCTTAATCTTTTGATATGATATTTTGATCTAAATGCCAGGAAATCTGTCTATACTGTCTCTACTGTTCACAACTCAAATCCAGTCATGAAGACATTTATTGTCCACATGTACAGGGGTTGGACAATGAAACTGAAACTTATTTATTGTGGTGACGGAAACAGGAGAGTTGAGGTGCACATTTTATGTTTTTTCGATACAATCCGGGTTAGCACCTGAACATCCCTTTCAGACAGCTTCCTCTTACAGCGTCCACAGTTAATCCTGTTGGATGTGGTTGGTCCTTCTTGGTGGTAAGCTTACATTACCCTGGATACCGTGGCTCTTGATGCATCACAAAGACTTGCTGTCTTGGTCACAGATGCTCCAGCAAGACGTGCCCACCACCCACCACCCTTCTTCTCCCCATTTAGCCCTCAACCCGCCCCCCATCCCCCAACAATCCCAAATCTTTTTCCTACCCATCCACCCCTCATAATAACAATCCCCATTCCCGAACCCCCACCCCTTTCCACCCACCAAAGCAACATTTCCCTAGCAATCCTATTTTAACCCTTAGAAACCTACGGATGGATTATCCATCCAAGATCGCACCTTGTGTTCTCAGCTTAATTATTTAGGAATCCCTTCACACATAAACATAATCCATATATGGTTAGAAAGAGGGGAACTTACTCTTTCTAAAAAATAAACTGAAACGAACACACACATCTTGCCTAGACCCTGTTTTTCCAGAGGAATAGAGCTCCCTGGAACCAATAAGGTCTTCTTATGTAAGCTTTCCTACATCAATTATGATTCTTTTTGTGTTAGTGTTACTGTGCACTGCTACTACTACTACTATACCCAGCCTGCCATGCAATAGAAGAAGAATTGAGAAAACAGTGTCACAACAGCTACGTTCATGCTGCTTTTCTCTGTTATGGAGCTTCAGAAGGGAATTAATGCGTTGGAACTGATGCAGAAACTGTACAATTTTTACATTTCACTATGGTTAAGTTTAGAAGATTTTTAAGGCCCACACTTCTTCCTCATTTTCTTTAAAAGTTCTGAGATGCTGAGTGGCTGGACAGGTACTGTATTTCCACCGAGGAGAGAAAGGGTTGAATGATACTTGATTAACATTACAGTACTGTATTTAAAAAAACTCTCTCTCTCTCTCTCTCTCTCTCTCTCTGCCTCCTTCTCTCTCTCTCTCTCTCTCTCTCTCTCTCTCTCTCTCACACACACAATGTTATATTCTAGATTTGTTGATGCACTTTATCAGAAACAGCTCCAGCTGACTCAGTCTCTTTAACACATCAAAGCACTGGAGTCTCATCTGACCGAAAGAGACCCCCGTCTCAGAGCCCCTCCACCACCGTCTCAACTCTCCGGATGGGTTGAAATGCAGTTGACCTAAAAGTAGCCCTGAGTGTCTGATCCCCTCACTCACCCCCCATCCCCAACTCACCCCATATCTTCTCTTTCTCTCTTTGATCTCTCTCATCAATGTATTTCTTCAATCTCTCTTCTCAGTTTCTTTGTTTTCAATGTCCATCTCCCTTTTTAATGTCTCTCTCTTTCCAATATCTCTCTTTTTGTTCAATGATTTCCCAATCTCTCTCAATCTCTCTCAGACTTTTCAATATCTTTCTATTTCTTTAATGGCTTCTCAATCTCTCTGAAGTCTTTCTTCCTGTGTTTTATCTCAATAACTCTCCCTTTTTCAATGACTCGCTCATCTGTGTCTCTCTCTCTTTTCAACATCTCTTGCTTCAATGTCTTTCTATTTCTCCAATGGCTCCCCTCTTTCAATGTTTCATCTAAATACCTCTCTCTTTTCAATATCTCTCTTTTAAACATCTTTCTATTTCTTCAATGACTCTCTCAAGTCTCTCTCTTTCAGAGTTTCTTTCCAATATTTATTTCTTTTCAACATCTCTCTCTCTCTCTCTCTCTCTCTCTCTCTTTATCTGTCCTCATTAAAATCTCAATCTCTCTCAAGTCTCTCTTATTTTCGATCTCCCTCTTTTCAATATCTCTCTCCTTCCTCAGTGACTTCTCAATCTCTCTTAAGTCTCCATTTTTTCAATATTTTGTCTCAATATCTATTGTCTCTTTTCTATGTCCCACTCTCTCTTAAATATCTCTCTCTCTCTTTTCTCAATGACTCTTTTAAATCTTGAAACCTCTCTCTGGACAATGTCTTTTCTGGGCTTTCTCTCTTTTCTCTCTATTTTTCTTTTTTACATTTCTCTTTCCAGTATTCCTTATCAATATCTCATGGTGGAGAAAGACAAAAGACAAGTAAGGCGGGGTTTGTGTACAATCGGTAAAGGGTTAATGTAAGACCTATATTAGAAGTATTCAAAAATATTACTCCAATAGTGATTAAACGACTGTCATTATAACAGGACACAACAGTGGTAATGTAAAAGAAAGCTACAATAACAGTGAAAATAGTAGAATGAAACAGATAATGTTCATGTTCATCCCTCCATCATTTTTTCTTATCTTTTCTCTCTGATGTCTCGCCTGATTTCCCCGACCCTTTATCAACATATCAACATCCTTCAGCTACACGTCTCACAGAGAGAGAGAGAGAGAGAGAGAGAGAGAGAGAGAGAGAGAGAGAGAGAGAGAGAGAGAGAGAGCGGCAGATAAAGAAAGAGCGAGAGAGAAAGAGGGAGAGAGAGGTTAAATATGAGGGTAAATTGTGTGTAAAAGCTGAGCAGCTGTTCAATATGTATTCATGAAGCTGAGGATATAAAACTCTCTCACCAACCCATCTGAATTCTTCAGGGTCAGCAGCAGAGCCGGGGGTACGGGACCCCTGGGGTCAAAGCAGGGGGTATAACACACTGACACACACACACACACACACACAACACACACACACACACATACACACGTATGAGATGTGTTTGAGTGACAGAAATAGTCCTACTGGAAACGACTTTAGTCAGTCAGTAGAGATGCTGAGATAGCTGCTGCTGCTGCTGCTGCTGCTGGTTTAATCCTCCTTATTTCTCTCTTCTGATGTGTGTGTGTGTGTGTGTGTGTGTGTGTGTGTGTGTTCCATATAGCATATAAACAGATGTCCAGCGGTGCAGTGGTTCACCCTCTGTCTCAGTGACTTCACGCTTTTATTATCATTTATTCCTGTATCATTTTATTATTTTTCCTTTCATTATCTCTCTCTACTTTCTCAAGGTTTATTGTTTGGACCATATTAAGATACACTTTGCTGAAACATCATGCACATGTATGAAGATGATCTCCAGTTTGCAATAAATGATTAAGGAAATGATTGAAATGTGTTTAAATCAGTGTTCCTGTCACACGTTTAGCCTTTCGGGTCTTGTATTAATCAGTTTCTGTCCTGAAAAATGAGTAAAAAGAAAAAAGCAAAGAAGTGAAAAAAGTGAAAAGCAAAGTGAGGCAAAGTGAAAAGAAAAGAAAAGTGAAAGGAAAAGCAAAGACAAAAAAAGCAAGTTAGAAGAAAAGCGAAGAAAAAGAAGGAAAAGAAAAGCAAAGAAAAGCAAAAAAAGAAAAGTGAAAAGAAAAGAACATACATGAAAAGAAAAGCAAAGAAAAGAAGAGAAAAGAAGTGAGAAGAGAAGTGAAAAAAATAAGTGAAAAGAACAGAGAAAAGGGAAGAAGTGAAAAGAAAAGAATTCAAAAGAAAATAAGTGGAAAGGAAAGTGAAGAGAAAAGAAAAAAAGAGGAAAGAACAAAAGAAGTGGGAAAGAGAAAGAAGTAAAAAAAGATGTGAAAAGAAAAGAAGAGAAAAGAAGTGAGAAGAGAAGTGAAAAAAAAGAAGTGAGAAGAAAAGACAATAAGTGAAAAGAAAACCTATTTACAAAAAAAGGAAACAGAAGGAATCAACATTTTCCTAAACTTCTTAACATCGGCTCATCCATCAACCAACCATACCTGTAACAAACCGGAAAATTAAACCTTAAATACACCACCAATGTTCTACCTAACCTGGTTAACCTGGTTCTCTGCAGAAAATACACTAATAAACTAACACACAATAAATCAAATAAACACAGAATGGAAAAACTAAATATTCAAAATAGTTATTGGATGCACCATAGGCCACAATCCCAAAAATAAACATAGTTAAAAGAAAAGAAAATAATAATTAAAACCTAATGAAGCCCAAACAACTCCCCTCCAAATGGTATGGCCCAAATAGGGCCTAGTGAGCATGCCTCATTTTGCTCAGGCACTATTTAAGGGCAGCTAAAACTGAGATTGAGCTGTTTGCCAGATCAGGAAGGGAACACAGGAGCACAGGTGAGTGTGTAAAGTGTAATCCTTGTACTGTTATTAGCTATTCAAAAGAAAATGTATAGCCCAGTAGCATACTTTAAATGTAAAATGTGATAAATGTTCCAGGCTAGCAATATGTGCAACTTCTAAAAGGGGGGAATTAGCATTAAATGAAAAATGGTTGAGTAAATGAGTTGGAACTAAGCTAGAAGAGGAGGGACAGAACGCTATTTACTAGTGATGGGTCTGACGACCCTGAAACCTCGACACATGCGCCGAGCTGTCAAGGCGAAACCCCGTGTCGGTGCGCGTATCAAGTTAAGGAAAACCACGTGACCGATACACTTCCTGTGTCGTTTGGTAGCGATGGGTCTGACGACACTGAAACTTCAGCGCATGCACCGAGCAAACAAGGCGAACCCCTGTGTCGGGCCGCGTATCATTTTAAGGAAAACCACGTGACCGATGCATTTCCTCTCGCAGTTGCTTGCAATGACTTTCTTAGTCCAGCAGATGTCGCCATTAAGTGATACAGCAACACAGTTTCAACACAGTGTCGATACAGTTTGGGAAATGTGCCATACACCCAATGAGGCTTCATCTGCCCATCACTACTATTTACAGATTTATGTACTTATCTAAATTATATTTAGTGTAGATTATCATTATGCTTCCATCAAATGTTTGAAAGTAAACTTTGATCATACTTTTAAAAAGTACAATTTAGTGTATTTTAAACAAATAGACTACTATGAAGTACACTTTTAGTTTAATAAAATTCAATATACTTCTAAAAAAAACTATTTCCAAATATATTTTTGTACATTTTTAGCAAAGTGTGTTAAAAACAGCTGTTATAGTAGATCATTTAAAGTGCAGTATATTATGCAACTTTTTTAGAAAGTAAATTAAATTCCTTCATTGGTAAAATGTTTTAAAAATATATTCAGCTATTACCTTAATATAACAGTTAAAATGTATTTCAATACATTAGGACAGTATAAATATAAGTAAATTATAGGATACACTGTTAAATAATTAAGTAAATTTGTAATATGCAAAAAAAATTATAGAACAGTATATTAAAATATATTTTTATACCCAATGAAGTATTATACTAGAAGTGCGATACTTACAAAAAAGACTGGCATATATTTATCATCAGTTCTTAGTACATTTCCAATATACCTGGTGTATAATAAATAGTGATACAGCTGTAATACTCATTAAATGTATTATAATTTTACTGTAAGCATATTTAAAATATGGGGTTACATACATGAGGTAGTTTATGTATGTTTAAATGTTAAATCTTACGTATATTTAAAATAGTTCAATTTTAGTACAGTTAAGTAAACATAGTGCAATTTAAATAAGACTTTTGTACTATTTTTATACTGTAATTAAAGCATAATAAGTGCAATATACTAAATATACTGATTAATAATAAAGTGGCTACAAGATAACTTTAGTGCAGTATAGCATAATAATGCTTATTATACTTTAATCTACTTTTTTCCCCAGTTGGGTGTACATTACAATTTTCAAAATGCCTGTCGCTACTAGGCTAGTGGTGGTGGTAAATCAACTAGCTATAGTAAGCAACCTGACTGAAGCTCAGTGATTAACTGTTCAGCAGAAAAATAGCCAGCTCTACTGTTACCATGGCTACAGCACAGTGTTTGCATACTATTGTTCATGCCTAGCAACTTGGGGGTGTGAAAATGGAACTAGGGTAAAAGGCAGTGGGCAGATTTGGAGGCTACATACCACATAGATTAATATTATTATTACACACATATATTACTGTGACCTGCTGCACAGAGTTCTAATAAGAAAATACTGGCTGTAGCTCTGCTGTCAAGGGCTACAAGTGCTTAAACTCAGGATGTTTTCTGATCATGTTATGAGTTACTAAAGAAAATATAACCCTTAATGGTTCGTTAAGTGTTGTGAGATGAATGTAGATTAATAAAACAAAAAAAAATATTTATTGGGTTTATACTGTCTGCAATTAAATTTATATTTAATTTATTTTTTTGTATATATATAAATATATATACTGACCAACATTTTCTGATTTGGGGTTGTGATCAAAGATTATTTTATTAAGGTACAGTGTTATTTTTCAGACTTTTGCTTTTTGTGTATTTTTAATTTATCCTAGCAATTTGAGATCAGCAGGACCTACCAAGTAGAAAAACTAAACTTTGACTTTGTACAGAAATTCATTTTTGCAAAAAAAAAAAAACAATGTCCTTATATGGGGACAGTAGCAAAACAATTAAAATTGATCCTTGCCATTTGGGATCAGAAGGACCCGACTCTACAGTGAATAAAAATAACTACTTTTAAACATAAAATTCAATGAGAATTATTACCTGGACCATTTATCTGCTTGGACTGGCTGTAAAAACTTTTGAGTGGGATTCCAGACGTCTTTTTTAAAATCAGTTGAGTATAATGTTATGTGAACACAAGTTTTATGGGCAATATCTCTATACGTCTCTATAAAGATTATTATGATAATTTATTATCAAGGTGCGGAGAAGCATTAATTTTATGTCCACGTATGAGGACGTAGGGTCTTAAGAAGATACACATTATAAACATCTGAAGGTTTATATTCTTAATTATTTAGTTCATATTAAGAGTTAAACACACACACACACACACACTCACAGAGAGGCAGCAGACGCTGTGGTTGTTAAACGAAGCTGACTCTAATGAACGCTCAGCGAGAGGAGAGTGTGTGTCATGTTGTGTCTTTCTGCGAGAAGGTTGTTGTCAGGCGCAGCAGGGCTAAATTAGCATTTGATTAGCATGCAGGGTAATCCGTCATAAGGAGAGAGAGAGAGAGAGAGAGAGAGAGATGGGAAGAATCATTCGTTAAGGTCTGTGTCAGACACTGCTAATCTGTGCTACAAAAAAAACTACAATGCTAATGCTAACAAGCTAATGCTACTCTCTGTTTTATGTGTGAGATGGTTATTAGCTTAAACAATAGTTGTTTAGATTGATAGATAGATAGATAGATAGATAGATAGATAGATATTCAGCTATTACCTTAATATAACAGTTAAAATGTATTTCAATACATTAGGACAGTATAAATATAAGTAAATTATAGGATACAGTGTTAAATAATTAAGTAAATTTGTAATGCGCAAAAAATATTATAGAACAGTATATTAAAATATATTTTTATACCCAATGAAGTACTTATAAAAAAAGACTGGGACAAGAAGAATATTTGTACACTAAGGTAAATAGATCACATATATTTAACATCAATAGTGATCCAGTTGTAATACTCATTAAATATATTATAATTTTACTGTGAGCATATTTAAAATATGGGGTTACATACATGAAGTAGTTTAAATGTTAATCTTAAATATATTTAAAATTCAATTTACTACAATGAAGTACACTTAGCACAATTAAAAAAAAAAGTTGTTTCATTTTAGCACTCTTTAAATAAACTGATTAATAATAAAGTGGCTACAAGAACACTTTAATGCACTATAGCAAAATAATGCTTAGTATACTTTAACCTATTTTTTAGTATACTTTAATCTACTTTTTTAGTATGCATTAATCTACTTTTTTAGTATACATTAATCTACTTTTTTAGTATACATTAATCTACTTTTTTAGTATACATTAATCTACTTTTTTAGTATGCATTAATCTACTTTTTTAGTATACATTAATCTACCTTTTTAGTATGCATTAATCTACTTTTTAGTATGCATTAATCTACTTTTTTAGTATACATTAATCTACTTTTTTAGTATGCTTTAATCTACTTTTTTAGTATGCATTAATCTACTTTTTTAGTATACATTAATCTACTTTTTTAGTATACATTAATCTACTTTTTAGTATACATTAATCTACTTTTTTAGTATGCATTAATCTACTTTTTTAGTATACATTAATCTACTTTTTTAGTATACATTAATCTACTTTTTAGTATACATTAATCTACTTTTTTAGTATACATTAATCTACTTTTTTAGTATGCATTAATCTACTTTTTTAGTATACATTAATCTACTTTTTTAGTATGCATTAATCTACTTTTTTAGTATACATTAATCTACCTTTTTAGTATGCATTAATCTACTTTTTTAGTATACATTAATCTACTTTTTTAGTATGCATTAATCTACTTTTTTAGTATACATTAATCTACTTTTTTAGTATACATTAATCTACTTTTTAGTATACATTAATCTACTTTTTTAGTATACATTAATCTACTTTTTTAGTATGCATTAATCTACTTTTTTAGTATACATTAATCTACTTTTTTAGTATACATTAATCTACTTTTTAGTATACATTAATCTACTTTTTTAGTATACTTTAACCTATTTTTTAGTATACATTAATCTACTTTTTTAGTATACATTAATCTACTTTTTTAGTATACATTAATCTACTTTTTTAGTATGCATTAATCTACTTTTTTAGTATACATTAATCTACCTTTTTAGTATGCATTAATCTACTTTTTAGTATGCATTAATCTACTTTTTTAGTATACATTAATCTACTTTTTTAGTATGCTTTAATCTACTTTTTTAGTATGCATTAATCTACTTTTTTAGTATACATTAATCTACTTTTTTAGTATACATTAATCTACTTTTTAGTATACATTAATCTACTTTTTTAGTATGCATTAATCTACTTTTTTAGTATACATTAATCTACTTTTTTAGTATACATTAATCTACTTTTTTAGTATACATTAATCTACTTTTTTAGTATACATAAATCTACTTTTTTAGTATGCATTAATCTACTTTTTTAGTATGCATTAATCTACTTTTTTAGTATACATTAATCTACTTTTTTAGTATGCATTAATCTACTTTTTTAGTATACATTAATCTACTTTTTTAGTATACATTAATCTACTTTTTTAGTATACATTAATCTACTTTTTTAGTATACATTAATCTACTTTTTTAGTATACATTAATCTACTTTTTTAGTATGCATTAATCTACTTTTTTAGTATACATTAATCTACTTTTTTAGTATACATTAATCTACTTTTTTAGTATACATTAATCTACTTTTTTAGTATACATTAATCTACTTTTTTAGTATACATTAATCTACTTTTTTAGTATGCATTAATCTACTTTTTAGTATACATTAATCTACTTTTTTAGTATGCATTAATCTACTTTTTTTTTCCCACTAGGGTGTACATTAGCGCTCAGCCACGGCACGCTCGCCCGCAGCGCTGGCTCGTCTTTTGTGGAAAAAAGGTAAAGAAAATCGCTCGGCTAATGCCGTCTAACATCCAGACCGCTAACTTAACCAGCCAGGCTAGGCTAAGCTAAGCTAATGCTGAGCTAAAGCAAGCTGCGCTATCCTAACCACAGTCCAGCCGGCTAGCTATAACCAACACCACCCAGCAAAAACAAGCAGAAATGCTCAAAAAATGCACAGCGTTCACCTGAAGACGACTCCACAGAGCAGGAGAGGAGAGTATTAGCGTTATTTCACGCTCCTAACGTTACCATCTTCACTTATTCACCATTTTGCTTTCAAGCTAACTTTCGCGGTGTTAGTCTGTATGAACTATGCACCGTTTTGTAGTTAAGTTTCAGTTCTGTTACAGTTGTGGTGGAACTGCTTTTTGGCGGAAGGCACAGTCCATATTAAAGCATATTCAAACTGAATTTCTTAAAGTTCTTGATTAAATTTAATCATTTATTAATTTTGTAAAAAAATAAACTGTTGTATAAAAGCAATAGAACACTCGAGGTTGTGTGTTATCACGAATAACATCACGACTGTGATGATCTACGACCGAATCACAGCCGTGATGTTATTCGTGATAACACACACCCTCTCGTGTTCTATTGCTTATATAGACAACTATTAAGTTAATAACCATCTCACACATAAAACAGAGAGTAGCATCTTGTTCAGTAAAACTTGATTTGCAGTTGTTGCCACAAATAAAATTATTAGATTTCAGGTGCAAACACTGGTTTGGATTGTTTTTTATCCTTTAATAAATAAAAATATAGTTTAAAAAGTGTTTTTTTTTATTTTTTATATTTACTCAGGTTATCTATGTCTGATATAAAATTTTGTTTTAATAACAGAAAAAGCAGTTTCTTGTTATTTCCTCCCAGATTATTTCAACATCTCTACACCACTGTTATTTTCTTCATACTCGAGTATTATGGGATGTAACAGCCAGAGCACCTTCGTTTAAAAATCATTTAATGACCCCGAAAGGCTGAAAGGCTAGAAGACCAGAAGCATTTTATATTTAATTTCATAATTCACTAAAACACATTCCTCAACACAAAAGGAAGTAAATTCGGCTCCTCAGACTCTATCTTCAGTCACGCGTTCATTAATTTCAAACAAATTAATTTTCCTTTTTTAGATATAATTACTAAAATGACAATAAGAAGGAAATTGACTCAGTTAATGATGAGGAACGTATGGGGAGCTAAACCCTGGATCCACACTGCTGCACTCCTTAACACTCTCTTTTTCTTCTTAACAGTGTATCCAGTATTTGATGTGCTGAAAGACTTTTAAAGCAGTAGCTGGTTGGGGGTGATAAGATAAATGCTTTAAATTAGATCTTTAGCCATTGTTGGAGTCACAAGACATGTTGATCTGGTCTTTTTTTTATATCTCAGCACAGTAAATATACTGTATAGTTTAGATCCTAAGAGTCTGAGAGCAAAGCTTGAGTCCTTTATCAGGTAGGGTCACAATAAATGATACATAACATAAGTTAATTTTATTTCTCATTAATGTACACTCAGCACCCTATCTTAAAAAAAAAAAAAAAACGTAGATTTTTTTTTTCAAATTTATAACAAAAAAAAAAAGAAAAACTAAAAAAAAAAATACAATCCCAATGCCCAACAATACAATCCCAAGAGTGAAACGTGGTGGTGGTAGCATCATGCTATGTTCCCCCCCCCCCCTTCTTCCCAGCTGCAGGGACAGGACAACTGGTTCCAATTAAAGGAAAGATGAATGTGCACAAGTACAGAGAGATTTCCTGGAAGAAAACCTCTTCCAGAGTGCTCTGGAGCTCAGACTGGGCCAAAGGTGCACCTTCCAACAAGACAATGACCCTAAGCACACAGCTAAACTAATAAAGGAGTGGCTTTGAAACAACTCTGTGACCATTCTTGACTGGAACCCTGACCTATATATATATATGTATATACATATATATACACATATACAGGGTTTCAACTACATACTTTTTGAGTTTATGCAAACATAATTATTTCTAGATGCAATAATATCAGTTATGTAATATAAAAAACAGCATTGGCAACCCTTGTCCTATAACTTATTAGTTTTATGATTCACCATCTACTTACTTACTTGATATGATCCGCTATATTGTAAATATTGTATTGTATTAACTTTTTCGTTTATTATAGCTTACAGTAAGTCCTGCAATCCTACATTAATAAAACGCAGTACTGCAGTATTTGAAAATGAAATAGTTATTGGCTGATCAGGTACATTCTCAAACCTTGATCTGTGTGTTTCGATTCAGAGACGAGTCTTTTTTTTAACCAGCTGTCAGAAACATCTCATCACAGTTTACTCAAAAACCTCCAAAAAACCCTCAAAAATCCTCCCCAGCAAGGTGGTGGGGGGGCTGGGGCGGGGGCTTCCCTACTAGCCCACCGCGCTCTGCAAACCTTAGCCTTACCCTTCACCTTATTTACTATCCTTTCACTATTGTGTTTGATTTTTAACTCTGCTTGTTTTTACATCTGCGATTTCTGCTCTTTTGGACATTCAACATTTTGCATCAGTGTTTTTACAGATTATACAGTATAATTCATTATTTTTTGTACACTGTATTATTTGTATATAGGTGCAAAGAGCCTATATATTTCAGTTTAAGAAGGTAGACTCAAATTCCCTCGTTCTGCTGACAGCTGTCGGACTGTAAGGCGCAGAGATGGTCACTGACAGCTGTCAGCGTGACGTACAGCATGAGTGTTTCTCAGAGCATCAGTAACCAACAACCAACAGGGAGAGCCTGGAAAACACTCACTGATCAATATGGGGGTTTTCCTCCAGTGGGGGAGAGGGAATAGGAGTTATGAGAGAGAGAGAAATAGAGAGAGAGAGAGATTGAAAAATTAAAAAAAATCTTCTAAATGCTTTTTTCGGTGATGTAACTAAAGGCAGCCGTGCCAAAGAAGCTCCTCTGAGCTGAATTGATTTTAAATTAAGAGAGAAAGAAGAATGAGAGAAAAAGAGAGAGACAGAGAGAGAGAGAGAGACATAAAAAGAGAGAGAGAAGTCTGTATATCAGAAACAGAAGGCCTCTGTATCTGGTGTGTATCTCGTGAGTAAAACGGTAATGCCGTGGCGTCAGAGGCAGCGTTTGGTCCGTGTCCTCCCCCAGATCCACTGCTGACCCTGCTCAGTGTCCCGCTGACCATGCTCAGTGTCTCGTCCCCTCCCGCCCCTCGGCTGCTGTCAGGATCCGCTCAGACCCGCTCATCTCCACTCATCTCCGCCACCGGTCACTGTCCTGCTGACCGGCCGCGAGGAAAGTGCTCTAATTACAGCCTGCAGAAGAAGAAGAACAGGGGATTAGCTCTACTACCACAGCTGCTCAGCCAGGGGCAAACATGTACACACACACTCACACACACACACACACACACACACACAGTCACGAACAGTGGACAGCTCTTGATGGATGGTTGGTGTGTTGGTGACTGAAAAAAAAATGCTTTCTATTTTAAAAAAAATATTACTTTTACCACTGCTACTATTACTATTAGTACTGTTCCTACTATTACTGCTAATACTGCTGTTACTACTACTACTACTACTATTGCTTGTAACACTGCTACTTAAATTGGTACTACTACTACTGCTGCTACAACCACTACTATTACTATTATTAGTAGTTGTAGTAATTGTAGTACTAATACTTTTACTATTAGTGCTACTACTACTACTGCTACAACCACTGATGATGCTACTAGTACTATTACTACTAACACTACTATTGCTTGCACTACTGATAATGCAAGTAATATTACATCTACACTATTGCTACTACTAGTATTAAGTGTAGTACTGATACTTCTATTAGTACTACTATTAGTACTGCTACAACTACTGATAATGCTGATAAAAACTACTGATAAAAAAAATATTACTTTTACCACTGCTACTATTACTACTACTACTACTGCTACTGCTGCTGCTGCTACTATCGTTACTGACACTACTATTAGTTATATTACTACTAGTAGTATTGCTGTTAGTAATGCTACTACTACTACTACTACAGTTTGTACTAGTCCTGCTAATACTACTAGTTGTACAAGTTGTAGAACTACTACTTCTACTATTAATAATTCTACAACTACTGATAATGCTTCTAGTCCTGCTACTACTACTACTACTACTAATACTGATGCTACTATTGCAACTTCTATTTGTACTGCTACTACTAGTACTATTTGTAGTAAGTGCAGTATTGCTTATTCTATTTGTACTACTACTAGTACTGCTACAACTGCTGATGCTAAAACTACTACTACTATGGCTACTACTACTAGCACCACCTCTACTAGTACTACTACAACTACTACTACTATTACTACTACTTCTACAGTTTCAACTAGTCTTGCTAATACTACTAGTATGACTACTACTACTACTACTAGCACTACTACTACTAGTATTTGTAGTACTACTACTTCTGATATAAGTACTACTATTAGTAATTCTACAACTACTGATCATGCTTCTAGGACTGCTATTACTACTATTACTACTACTGCTGCTAATATTGCTACTTCTATTTGTACTGATACTACTAACACTATTAGTAGTAAGTGCAGTACTGCTTCTTCTATTAGTACTACTACTAGTACTGCTACAACTGCTGATGCTGCAACTTCTACTACTATGGCTACTACTACTAGCACCACCTTTACTACTACTGCTACTATTATCTGTGCTGCTACTATTAGTAGTAATTGTAGTACTTATTCTATTAGTACTACTATTAATACTGCTACAACTGCTGATGTAGTATTATCTGTAGTAGTAATACCACTACTACTGGCAGAACCTAAACTACTACTACTTCTACTGCTACTACTATTTGTGCTGCTACTACTAATACTACTAGTAGTAATTATAGTACTGCTTCTTCTATTAGTATTACTACTAGTACTGCTACAACTGCTGATGTAGTAGTAGTAGTATTAGTAGTAGTAGTGCCACTACTAGCACCACCTCTACTACTACTACTACTTCTACCACTACTACTTCTTTAACGCTAGCCATTTCAAGACAGGTTCCCTCACTGTTCAGCTAATTTATTAGCTTTATTCTCAATAAATCATTGTAGTAACGGTTCTGTTTTTCTCAGCTTGTCCAGGAATGCATGTGTAAAGCAAATTTCTCATATTTCATGTTTTAAGAATTAATAAAACTTGTTTGCCTTATTAAGCCTCCTTGCCTTTTATACCTTCACAAAAATACAGTCTATTATAAACATTAAATTGTTGTGTTAATATATTGAATGATGGCATAATGGCTTTAAATCCTTCCTTTTATAGCCATTCTTTTGTGCTGTTTTGTATTTGCTGCAGTGTTTTGTTCATTATGTTACTGCTGCTGATGTTGTCAACACTGATATAATCTTACGTACTTTTTAATTTGCCCGTTTTTTTATCCTCTGCGCGCTGTAATAAGAGTCCTGTCTGTATAATTAACGTGTATTGAAATGAGCTGAATTGAATGTTGATGTCTTTTCTGATTCAGCTGGACATTAACACACGTCAGCTTTGATCAGACCGTCGGCGCTGATTGGAATGGGGGGCCGGACCCCGAGCCCACCTGAAAAAACACGAGCGTAAACAACATGCTGCAGCCGAATCTGTATTTCCATCCTGAATAACGGTATTTTTTTATCTTCACACATTAAGATATGCAACTCTTTGGAGATGAGAAAATGCCAAGATGAAAGCTAAAACACACACACACACACACACACACATACACATCAACGCCGCTCGCTATAGCTATGGGGGTCAGTCCAACAGCCATGCGAGAAGACACTAAACAAATTAGAAATATGTAAATTGAAAGAAAAGAAGAAAAAAGTACTAAATTCTTATTTGTGTCTCGCAGGGCTTTTTTCATTATTATTATTATTATATACATATATATACATATATATATATATTTTTTCCCTCTCTTAAAAGGATTATGCCTATCAGAGCCAGCGCCCAATTGAGACGTTCAGTGTTTTTATAATGAAAAGAGCCTCTTTGAATAGAAGTTATTTAAAATGAAAGGCGAGCGGGGGATTGGTTAATAAAGGCGTGTGTCAGTCTGGAAGAGCTGTGTTTCAACTACAACAAGCCTAAAAGTGATGTTTACTGAATCTGGAGACAGTAATGGATGGATTCACATGTTTTAAGACAGAAACGTTTCAATACACGTCCTTTGTTTGGGTGTTAATGTCATAGAAAATAGCTTCTTTGTCTAAAATTTCCCTTAGAAGCCTACGGACGGATTTTACGTCCAAAATCACACCTTGTGTTCTCAGCTTAATTACTCAGAAATCTCTTCACACATAAACATAATCCATATATAGTTAGAAAGAGCAGAACTTACTCTTTCTGAAAATAGTGATCACATCCCAGTGCGGTAAAGCTAAATCTACAAGAAACTCATTGAGAAAAACACCTAAAAAAGTGAAGAATCTCCTTCCCCAACCAATATTATTTACCTTTAGTGCTTCAAACATATTTATATGATGTTTCAAACCAAATAATATCAGTAAATACTGAGGATTGCACCAGTTCCCCAGCTCTGATAAATCAGCTAACAGATGCCTGTACAATTTCCTTTGGGATCTATCTGCCCGCCCAGCATCACAAAAAAAGGGACGAGTGCCGAGAACATTATCTATCCATGCAAGGGCCATTTGTGCTCTCTCAGACTCTGGCTGCTGAAGGATAAGCAGCATTATCTTGGGATTTAAAGTCACGATTCTTTTACCACAATGTCGGCATATAGCTACACTCCCAACAGTTGTTTTATGGATTTTCTTTACAGCACTCACAATGTTTGTTTCATCAACTGCTGTGGTTTTCTTGATCTACATGTTCAATGCCTGGTACTTAGTACACCAGTGATGACTTTCTTCTACAACACATTTCAAATGGATGTACTGGCTATGGCCAATATCTCTCATCTTCACAATTGGTTGTCACAGTCTGCACAGATATAACCTAAATATATTTTTATAAAAAATGTTCAGTTTAGGAGTGTTTTTTTCTTTTGACATGTAAAACAAACACTTCTGAGTTTCTTAATATATCTAAAAATGTTCTAGCAACTAATTTCAACACATTTTTTAGTTGGCAGGTCTAACATACATTTTTCTATTACCTCGACTAAATATATTAAGTTCCGCCAACTTAAAATATTAGATAATGATAAAAGAACTATGATCAATTCTATGTTGAAGTGATTCAATAAATTAAGTTTAGCTAACATTAAAGACATTTTAGATCAACTTAATTGTGTAAGTGCAGAGAACAAATGAGCCATTAAGTTGTACTAACTTAAAAAAGGCCTGGAAATTAGTTGCTTGATGATTTTAAGTTGGAGTGACTTCAGATTTTTTACAATATGGACAAAAAAACACCCCTTAAAGTCAAATGTTCCAGTACTTTTGCTTTCAAGAAAAATGGGTGGGTCCAGACAGAAGGTGCTAAATCATCTGAACTGTGTATCAAATTCAGGTGTAAAAACCTGGAAATAAAAGCTGATATGTGGATATTTTGTATCAACAAAATATAAACTCAAATATTTTCAGTCTACAGAAAAAATAAAGGAACTGGCCTCACTGTTCCAGTACTTTTGGAGGGACTGTATGTACAGTTGTGGTCAAAAGTTTACATACACTTGTAAAAAAACATAATGTTATGGCTGTCTTGAGTTTTCAATAAGTTCTACAACTCTTATTTTTCTGTGATAGAGTGATCGGAACACATACATGTTTGTCACAAAAAACAGTCATAAAATTTGGTTCTTTCATAAATTTATTATGGGTCTGCTGAAAATGTCACCAAATCTGCTGGGTCAAAAATATACATACAGCAACAAAATTTGTCAATTTTGGTGATGTAGCGAGTTGTGTCAATCAAATTAGCTTCATGTCATGGCCTCTTCACTTCTTGTAAGTGATTCTGATTGACTACAGCTGTTGACTTCTCATGAGCCCATTTAAATAGGGCTCATTTGACCCAGTGATTAGACTCAGCTACAAAAGCTACAATGGGAAAGTCAAAGGAACTCAGTGTGGATCTGAAAAAGCGAATTATTGACTTGAACAAGTCAGGGAAGTCACTTGGAGCCATTTCAAAGCAGCTACAGGTCCCAAGAGCAACTGTGCAGACAATTATACGCAAGTATAAAGTGCATGGAACAGTTGTGTCACTGCCACGATCAGGAAGAAAACGCAAGCTATCACATCCTGCCGAGAGGAGATTGGTCAGGATGGTCAAGAGTCAACCAAGAATCACCAAGAAGCAGGTCTGCAAGGATTTGGAAGCTGATGGAACACAGGTGTCAGTCTCCACAGTCAAGCGTGTTTTACATCGCCATGGACTGAGACGCTGCCGTGCAAGAAAGAAGCCCTTGCTCCAGAAAAGGCACCTTAAGACTCGGCTGAAGTTTGCTGCTGATCACATGGACAAAGATAAAACCTTCTGGAGGAAAGTTCTCTGGTCAGACGAAACAAAAATTGAGCTGTTTGGCCACAACACCCAGCAATATGTTTGGAGGAGAAAAGGTGAGGCCTTTAATCCCAGGAACACCATGCCTACTGTCAAGCATGGTGCTGGTAGTATTATGCTCTGGGGATGTTTTGCTGCCAGTGGAACTGGTTCTTTGCAGAAAGTAAATGGGATAATGAAGAAGGAGGATTACCTCCAAATTCTGCAGGAAAACTTAAAACCATCAGCCCGAAGGTTGGGTCTTGGGCGCAGTTGGGTGTTCCAACAAGACAATGACCCAAAACACACATCAAAAGTGGTAAAGGAATGGCTAAACCAGGCTAGAATTAAGGTTTTAGAATGGCCTTCCCAAAGTCCTGACTTAAACCCCATTGAGAACATGTGGACAGTGCTAAAGAAACGGGTTCATGCAAGAAAACCATCACATTTAGCTGAACTGCACCAATTCTGTCAAGAAGAGTGGTCAAACATTCGACCTGAAGCTTGCCAGGAGCTTGTGGATGGCTACCAAAAGCGCCTAGTTGCCGTGAAAATGGCCAAGGGACATGTAACCAAATACTAATGTTGCTGTATGTATATTTTTGACCCAGCAGATTTGGTGACATTTTCAGCAGACCCATAATAAATTTATGAAAGAACCAAATTTTATGACTGTTTTTTGTGACAAACATGTATGTGTTCCGATCACTCTATCACAGAAAAATAAGAGTTGTAGAACTTATTGAAAACTCAAGACAGCCATAACATTATGTTTTTTTACAAGTGTATGTAAACTTTTGACCACAACTGTACATGCATTTATAGATTAGCATCCAAGAAAATGTAGGAGAGACCTCTAAAAACAGGCCACTCACCCGACCATGAGAAAACACATGCATCCCCCGTGACCTTCCATGTATTTTGTGCTGATTGCTGTTAGATCTCTGGTTTCTGCTCCAGATTCTCGTGGTGGTGTTGAATATCACTGACCCACAGCACACACACACACACACACACACACACACACACACACACATGCAGCAGGAGCAGAATGCTGTGTTTTCAAGTGTGAAAAACCTTGTATTCAATGTTGGGAATTAGTGTTTTTCACAACACAGCAGGAATGTGCAGGAAATACAGAATGCAGGAATATATTTTAGGACATAAGATCTGGTGTAAATAAAAAAAAACCTACAAATATGCCTGTAAAACATTCCTGTAAAAACTATTTATTCTTACTCAAATACAGTCATATGAAAAAGTTTGGGCACCCGTATTAATCTTACTCATTTTTAGTTGTAAATATTTGGGTGTTTGCAACAGCCATTTCAGTTTGATATATCTAATAACTGATGGACACAGTGTGCTTTTGCATACCTCAGGCGACTCTGTTTGTGGCGTGCTTTTGAAATGGCTTTTTTCGCATCACTCTCCCATACAGCTTCTCCTTGTGTAAAGTGCGCTGTATTGTTGAGCGATGCACAGTGACACCATCTGCAGCAAGATGATGCTGCAGCTCTTTGGAGGTGGTCTGTGGATTGTCCTTGACTGTTCTCACCATTCTTCTTCTCTGCCTTTCTGATATTTTTCTTGGCCTGCCACTTCTGGGCTTAACAAGAACTGTCCCTGTGCTCTTCCATTTCCTTACTATGTTCCTCACAGTGGAAACTGACAGGTTAAATCTCTGAGACAACTTTTTGTCTCCTTCCCCTGAACAACTATGTTGAACAATCTTTGTTTTTAGATCATTTGAGAGTTGTTTTGATGAGCCCATGATGCCACTCTTCAGAGGAGATTCAAATAGGAGAACAACTTGCAATTGGCCACCTTAAATACCTTTTCTCATGATTGGATACACCTGGCTATGAAGTTCAAAGCTCGATGAGGTTACCAAACCAATTTTGTGCTTCAGTAAGTCGGTAAAAAGTAGTTAGGAGTATTAAAAAAAAATGATAAGGGTGCCCATACTTTTGCACCGGTGAAATTTTGGTTTAATGCATATTACACATTTTCTGTTAGTACAATAAACCTCATTTCAATCCTGAAATATTACTGTGTCCATCAGTTATTAGACTGATTAAACTGAAATGGCTGTTGCAAACACCCAAATATTTACAACTAAAATGATTAAGATTAATAGTGGTGCCCAAACTTTTTCATATGACTGTATGTGTGGTGTGATGGTGCCTTACAGTTAAATACACTATACACTATGTTTAAAAGTATCCACATACTAATGTGAGTGATAATTATATACCCATAATCACCAGTATCTATACCTCAAAACACTGTGTGCTACTTTCTCCTGGGTACTGTATACAGTTTTATTTTATACAATGTATATATTTATATTCTATATTTTATAGAATTTGTACAATGTATGACTGCTTCGTCACAGTGGTGTAGGTCATAAGAGCAAGTTACCATTTTCTTTACTACAAAGAATTACTTTATGTTGGCTAAGAACTGCTGTGCAGTATTTTTCGCTCTCTATATTTTACTGTTCATTTACAGTTAAATTATTTATAGTCTTTCTCTTTGTGTTATACTAATCACACAGTTTAATAACAAAGGGGCTACCCTCACAGGAGTAGTAAGGGACAGGCAGGATCTGTAACAGTAAGGCAGCAAATATAAACAACATACCAGAGCGTAGTCTGCAAAAACAGGGTGAGGGCAGTGTGAGGGCTGTGTGAGAGCTGTGCGAAAGCAGTGTGAGAGCTGTGTGAATGCAGTGTGAGAGCTGTGTGAAATTTGTGTGAGATCTGTGTGTGAGCTGTGTATTAGAGCAGTGTGAGAGCTGTGTGAGAGCAATGTGAGGGCCGTGTGAGAGCCGTGTGAGAGCCGTGTGAGATCTGTGTGAGGGCTGTGTGAGGGCTGTGTGAGGGCAGTGTAAGGGCAGTGTGAGAGCTGTATGAGAGGGCAGTTTGAGAGCTGGGTGAGATCTGTGTGAGAGCTGTGTGAGAGCTGTGTGAGGGCAGTGTGAGAGCTGTGTGAGAGCTGTGTGAGAGCTGTGTGAGAGCTGTGTGAGAGCTGTGTGAGAGCCGTGTGAGATCTGTGTGAGGGCTGTGTGAGGGCTGTGTGAGGGCAGTGTAAGGGCAGTGTGAGAGCTGTATGAGAGGGCAGTTTGAGAGCTGGGTGAGATCTGTGTGAGAGCTGTGTGAGAGCTGTGTGAGGGCAGTGTGAGAGCTGTATGAGAGCTGTGTGAGAGCTGTGTGAGAGCTGTGTGAGAGCTGTGTGAGAGCTGTGTGAGAGCTGTGTGAGGGCAGTGTAAGGGCAGTGTGAGAGCTGTATGAGAGGGCAGTTTGAGAGCTGTGTGAGGGCAGTGTGAGATCTGTGTGAGAGCTGTGTGAGGGCTGTGTGAGAGCCTGTGGGCTGAGCTAAACCTCTCTCGCGCTCTCAGTAGCCCGTCTCGCCCCGTGGCTTTACATTATAGGTTTTCATTATGGTGCACAGAATCAGGAGCAGCACTCGCCCACGAGGCTGCTGAGCGCATGCTGGGCAGGGGGACTCCGGCCATTGATGTTTTTATGGTGTGTGTTTGTGTGTGTGTGTGTGTGTGTGTGTGTGTAGGAGTAGGAGGTTCACCGGGGTCTGGGTTTATGGGGACAGACTGAGATCTAGACCTAGACTGGGTTTGGGTTAAAATCCCTGTTTTCAGATGTTTAATTAAAGAGTCAATACTGAATTGGTTTCTCTAGTTAAAATGGATTTAAATTGATTTAAACTGATTCAAATGGAAGAATATGAGCCGGATCATTAATTGCATTGCTTCATCCACACATTAGTCCAAGTCTTATCTCTTAATCTAACAAACAAATGGATGGAGGAACAGCTAGAGCAGTGGAAAAGAGATTAAAAGAGTGCATACGGTTCTACATTTTCATGATATAATAAGGATAAAATATCTATTTTTTCTATTTCTATTCTGTTTTTATTTAGATTCATTTACTTTCGTTTTAGCATCGTTTTTCACAAACCTCTGCAATGTCACTACATTTCCTTCTGTCTACAGCTACTTTAAATTTTTCCCATTAATATTTTGGATGTTGAGAGATTTGGAGCACTGCTGGCCAAACCCATTTGTAAAAAAAAGTTATTCTTACCTGATGCTCCATCACTTTGGAACAGGGTGAATCACCAATCATATTCCTTCCTGGAAGATGATGTTCCGCATTGTTCGTCCAATTTTTTATATAATCATGTCGGACAGTTCTTAACCTGATTTTTGTAGTTTTAGCTATAATTATTTTGGATCTTTTCTCTACATGATTGATGCATGTCAATAATTTGACTTTTCTGAAACATATGAACATCTTTTCCATCACCACAGAGTCTTAACAGTGTCTTAACGCATGGCTGTTTAACAAACGTTCTCCTCCACCAGTCTTACACACTGCTTTTGGATAACTTTATGCTGCTTTACTGCTGGTGCAGACATTGAAGCAGTTCAGTTTGGTTTGATGGCTTGTGATCATCCATCTTCCTCTTGATTATATATTTCAGAGGTTTTTAATTTGGTAAAATTGAAGAAACTCATCATTTTTAAGTGGTCTCATATTTTTTTCCACAGCTGTATTTTGCCATTCCTGATAGGTTAGGTGTTTCTAGACTTTTTTTTTACCATGTGACCCTTTTTTTAGGGTTCTAAACATCCTGCCCACAACTCCAGCTAATCAAAAGGTCTAAAAATGTAAGAATAATATTTAATATGTGTTAATGATGTTAAATAGCATCACCCTCAGGTTAAAAACCTATGATATAGATGATTAAACTCCCATTTGTCAGGTTTTTCCTTTAGAAGATCACTCTTAATGTAACACTCTTTACTTTTTACTCTTTAGAGCTTGTAATCTCCGAGCACGGCATTCCCCGGCGTAGCTGCGTATTGATAGATAGTAAGATAAATAGACAGACGCTGATGGTTAAATAGAGAAAGCAGACAGAGGCTGTCAGGGGGACAGTGGGATGGTAGAGGAGGGTATGGGGGAGATTGATGAGTCGCAGCAGGACTTTAAGGGGCTGTATGGTCGGGGCAATCAGCGAGAGAAATGGGCCGCAAATTCTGCTCTTCATGCAGCACTGATTCATCCTTCAGCAGGAGAGAAGCTCCGCATTACCAGCACCTTATTACCATATCCATTTCACAAACACCTTGTCACCTAATCTGGGACCTGAGTGTTCCTGGATCAGGTTAGGGGCAGCGGCGGTTAGAGACGGGGATGAATAATCGACTCAAGGACTCATTACGTAACCGCTGCTCTACTGCAGCCCTACTGCTGGATACTGGGGACCTGATGTTACCTATCTGACTGTAACCATCTACAGTCTCCTACAAAAGTATCGGAAAGGTGAGATAAATCCCTTTATTTCTGCTGAAGACTGAAAACATAAATTTGACATTAAAATATGAATATGAGATGAAAGAACATCTAGATCTGATACCCACCTGTTTTTCTTGTGATCATGTGACTGTCAGGTGTGTTTTGTTGCTCAGGTGTGTTCTGATTAAGGCTGCATGATATTAGAAAAAAATTGCAAATAATCTTTTTTGACTATATATATCACGATATTAACCCTTAGAACCCTACAGACAGATTTTACATCCAAAATCTCACCTTGTGTTCTCAGCTTAATTACTCAGGAATCCCTTCACACATAAACATAATCCATATATGGTTAGAAAGGGCAGAGCTTACTCTTTCTAAAAAATAGTGATCACATCCCAGTGCAGTAAAGATAGGTCTACAAGAAATCTTTTGAAAGAAAAAAAAAACACCTAAATAAAGTAAGATCACCTTCAAAGTTCCTTGTTTTATTGTTCCATTATAACTCTATTAATTTGCTCAAAACACATAATCAGCTGTATTAGTAAATCACATGACCTCATCATCACCACTGATTCCTCAAAGCATTTTAAAAAAAGGACTTTCCCCACAACAAAAAATAAGTGCAATTTGCTTTTCCCCAACCAATATTATTTACCTTTAGTGCTTCAAACATATTTATATGATGTTTCAAACCAAATAATATCAGTAAATAAAGACTCAAAAGTGTCCACAGAAAAAGTGTGAAACTACCTGCTTTACTCAAACTAAAGCTAGGTATGGTGTGCGCACTACTTTATATTGTTTTTTTTTATTTACTCACACATTTTTACTAAGTAGTCATTTTGCACTAAACATTTCATTTATTTAGACTAAAAAGTTTAAATTGTTGTACATAGTTTTCTTTGTGTTTCCTGATTAAAAGTGCTTTTCTCATAATTTTGTAGAATAACTCTTTATTATAATATTTGTTGTTATTATAAGCAGCTGAAAATAAATATCTAGTTTAGTAAATCAGTTTTGTTATTAGTTAAAATATTATTGGCCATATTTGCCCTGATTAAAATACTGAAAGGCATAGGCTGCTCTGAGTGTCAGGTTTTTAGTATCTACATGTATCCTAGAGGTGTGATTATTGATTATCAAGATAAATAAATCCTCCTGATGCTGTTTCTCCATGTATTTTATCAAAGTAATAATTAATAATCCATGTAATGAACTACTATCATCAATATTTTTATGCTTTTAACTCATAAACACTCTAGTCTAAACATTTTTGAAAATATATCTTAGGTGTGAATATATTTAAAGTCTATACATTCAAAAAAAAAAAAAAAAAACAGGCGCTTGGTAAAATGCCCAAAATAACTTTTACATTGATGTAAAGTTGAAGTAAAAGTAAAACAAGTTTTAAACCAAAAATAATACATAGAATTTAACTTTTTTCAAAAGGTGTTGATGAAAGCTGAGATCCAGGATGGGAAGAGAGGTTACGATTTCTTTTGTCATGGTTTTAGGAATTTTTTTTTTCTAATTTCACAAATTTCAAATGATTTCTAACTCATCGTTTTTGTCATCATTCAGGTTTTTATCTTAATTTATCTTCTGGGACTGTGGTTAGCAGCACCTTTCAGATCAAGCTGAAAAGTCCATAAAGCTAGGTGTGAAATCACTCTAAAACAGAATTAAATACAACAAAAGGAATGTGAAATGTTTAAAACCCTATGAAAACACAAGTTTTCGTCACGCTCGTACCTTAAAACACCCTAACTAAAGACTGTTTTACTCAACTCAATAGAATCTCACGGAACCTTGATCGAAATAAAATGATTTGAGTGACATTTGGGAAACGTGTCCTTCACAGAAAGTGAGGCAGTACTGTTTTTGAGTTACAGCTGCAAGAGAAAGAATGAGAACCCTTTGGGATTATACTTGGATTTCTGCATAAATTGATCATTAAATGTGTTCTGATCACAACAGTAGACAAACACAGTCTGCTTAAACTAATACCACACTAAAAAATGATATGTTTGCATGGTTTTGTTAAACACAACATGTTAAAATTCACAGTAAGGAGGAAAAAATATGTGAATCTTTGGATTTAATAACTGGTTAAAAAAAAAAAAAAAAACAACCAAACGTTTCCTGAAGTTGCAAATCAGACCTGCACAACAGTCAGGAGGAATGTTTAAGATTAGAACACCCATTTATGGACAAATCTTTCCCAGACATGCAAATATGCAAATCATGTGTTATTAATCAAGAATTATTTCCTTCAAAAAATGAGAAAAGTAGATGAAAAAGTGTGTTTTATTACCGGTCACAAATGAAAGGGTTGCTCAGTTTGTTTTGTTGATATAAGGGCCTTCTGACAGCAATCACAGAAACTTATTACAATAATTTATTACAAGCATTATAAGGTATTATGCATGTCATATAATGCATTGTGAATACAGGGTGCATAGTAAGTGTTACCAATATTGTTTTTTTTTAATGTTTATTTTAACATACTTTACTAACCTTTTATTTTGAGCTTTGAGGCAGCCATCCTCTTCTCAAGACGCAACCAGGGTCCCACTTTATAATAAGTGTCCCTAAGTACTATGTAGTTACACGGTAACAATCCCTGTAACTACAGTGTAACTACTGATGAAGTACACATTGTTACAGAATAACTACAGAGGTATACACATGTGTATTAAGGTTAATTTTGGGGTTAATTCAGGGCGAGTGTATTACACAAGTAATAGAGCAAGTGTACTTACACATGTGTAACAATGGGAATTGGAAATTAGAAATGAAAAATGACATTTACTATAGACGAATAAAAAATATATATGTAAAAAAGGAAAAATAGGACACTTTAAAAAGATCATAAAAAATGATACACAAAAAATAAAGAATTTATATCTTATGAAGAAAAAAAAATATTTGATCAATAAAATAATATAGATTTTGAAAATGAATACAAAATAATTCATATAAAATAAAAACTAATTTAAAGCTCAATCAAAGGCTTTCTAACAGTGCGCAGAATAATATCAGTTTCAGTTCCAAATAATTGAAGCAGCTCCCCAAAACCTCAACCTATCCTTTATATTTGACAATATTTTATTAAATTTATAGGTCCTCACTAATCTTAATTTATTTAACTAAACTGAGTTTTTATATTATTTGTAGCATCTTGTTGAATTTATAGAAAGAGAGAGAGAGAGAGAGAGATTGATTTCTCTTAATTAAATATCAATA
Organism: Astyanax mexicanus; assembly: GCF_023375975.1. Lineage (NCBI taxonomy): Eukaryota > Metazoa > Chordata > Actinopteri > Characiformes > Acestrorhamphidae > Astyanax > Astyanax mexicanus. Next base: position 77,709,262 of record NC_064409.1, read on the forward strand.
AATATGTGAATTTAATGCCATACATTTAACTACACTTGTTAGGACCTTATTTATTAAAACGTATTTTTTTAATTTATTTATTTTAAACGCAATGCCGCGCGCGCTTTCCTTATGACTGACGCTAAATCCTTATAACTGTTTGATCCAGCTGTTATACTGTTATACTAATACCATTTTAATGTTTTTCGTTTCTATGTTTTGAAATTCGTTAGATTATATTTTTGTCGACATTTTGGGTTTATTTCCATTTGTTATTTTTCTAATAATAATAGAAATTACATAATTTACATTTAAATTACATTTATTTTCTTTTGTAAATTTTTTAAGGGGCGAGTAACAAAAGTAAGTCGATAGTTACTTTTACTGGTAAATAGTTATTTTTATAGTGGAGTTACTCAGTTAGTAACTCAGTTACTTTTTTGGAGAAGTAACAAGTAACTATAACTAATTACTTTTTCAAAGTAACGTGCCCAACACTGGTTGACAATGAGCAAGTTTCCTGACACAATGAGCAGGCTTATTCTATTTGCGTGAATAACATGAAATGTTTAAAATTAATACAGACATGTAAAAAAAAAACGAAGACAAGCTATAACCTAGATATAAATAATAATATCCTAATAATAATAGAATAATAATAAAATAATAATAAATAATATAATAATATGGCAATAAGGCATATTTGTAGCAGTAGGCTATTTTAATTTTCATCCCTGATTTGATCATTTTCTGTACAATCCCTGCTAAAGTTTTAGGTGAAGGAGACCTAATGAAGGTCAGTGCATGTTTCTGAAAAAACAAAAAAGTGGGCGTGGCATCGTGATGGATGGTGGTGGGTCATAAATGATGATATCGTCCATTGGCACAACCTTAATACACATGTGTATTTACATAACCTGTACCTCTATAGTTAATCTGTAACAATATGTACTTCATCAGTAGTTACACTGTAGTTACATGGATTGTTACTGTGTAACTAAATAGTACTTAGGGACACTTATTATAAAGTGGGACCGCAACCAGGAAGTAATTGATACTGAAAAAAAATTGATACTGCCCACATTTAATTGAAACATTGTAATATTTCAATACTTTCTCATACAGTATTGGGAAATTCCCCAGTAACATTTTTAGAGGCTTATAATTAATTACATTTTTTTTTTGGTCACAATTGTGACCGATGGGTTCAATTTATGCAGTAATCCAAGTAATCCCAAAGGTTCCTATATATTTTTTTTTCTTGCAACTGTATATCTGAATTATCTGAGTTATGGTCAGAAGTGCAGGAGCTGCTCTGCTGAGAATCTCCTCACCCTGAAATCGTCCAAATTCTTCAATAAACATCTTCTAAATCCTTCAGTTTTCTTCCTGTTTCTGTCTGTTTCCTGCTGTCAGCTCTGTATAAAAACACTGAATATACTGAAGCTCTGCACTCAGATTCACCCACAGTCAAGGTTATCCCCGAAAGCTGCCCAGTGTTTTCCCATAGTCCTTTAGTAAAGCATTAGCCAGCAGCGTTTTCTTTTTTTCCGGGTTGTCCTTTTTAAAGCAGTGCAGAAAGAAATAGAAAGCTGCATTCAGACTGGCTGAGTGCTTTATTCAGCATCTGACTGCACTGACTTTTATTAATACGTCAGAAAAATGCATTTCCTAAAGGAAACGCAGAACATTTACACAACTGAAATGATGAAATAAAGGATTAAAAAATAACATGCTTGTATTGACAATTCACTGACTTCTGTCTAGGTTTTCTTCAATCAGTGGTGCACCTGTGTTTTCCATTGTCAAGATATATAGCAATACACCAGAAATTTACCTGAACACACCTCATTTTTAGACCACCACGCCTATCAGCTCTGGCAAAAAAAATAATAAGATACCACTTAAAAATGATGAGTTTCTTTGATTTTACCAAATTGAAAGAATAATAGAATAGAATAATAAGATAATCAAGAGGAAGATCGATGATCATAAGCCATCAAACCAAGCTGAAGTACTTGAAGTTATCCAAAAGCAGTGTGTAAGACTGGTGGAGGAGAACATGATGCCAGGATGCATGAAAACTGTGATTAAAAAAAAACAGGGTTATTCCACCAAATATTGATTTCTGAACTTTTAAAACTTTATGAATATGAACTTGTTTTCTTGCATTCTTGTGGTCTGAAAGCTCTGCATATTTTTTGTTATTTCAGCCATTTCTCTTCAAATTTTCTGCAAATAAATGCTGTAAATGACAATATGTTTATTTGTAATTTGGGAGAAATGTTGTCTGTAGTTTATAGAATAAAACAAAAATGTTTATTTTACTCAAACATTAACATATACATATAAATAGCAAAATCACCAGAGGTGTATATTCAGAAGCACTGTTGCTATATTTAAACAAGGCATGCAAAATGCATCTAAGATAGCAATGAGCGTCAAGACATGGCTTTCACAGGGTGTATGATGGAGTATTTGTGTATAGTATTTCCGTGTTATTCCGCGTTTTGTTAAACTCTGATCTACAGCCTTTTTTCAACTGTGTTCCTATTTTAAGTGCAGGTAATTGATCATTCTGAGTTTGGTGATATTAAAAAACATGTCTAAGGAAACCGCTGGTGCGATCACTGCTGGAGCATTTCGTTTAAAAGTGAGTCTTTGATGGTTTTGGCAGGCGTAAAGCTTTTTGAATTTGCGGGAACTCGGAACGCTCGGCACTTTGAGATTTGAGACGGCGAAAAAACTTCTGCTTATTAATTGTGCAAAGAGGAGGAGGGTGAAAGTTGAAGTTATCTTTAATTAAAGCTGAGCCTCCGCAGGAAGTGGGTTTATTGAGCGTTTTCGTCCTTTTCTCTCCGTAATGACACGAGTGACTTCCCTCTCTCGCTTTGGGAGATCCATCAGTAGCTTCGCTGCCAAATATCTCGCTGTTCTTTCACCGAGGCTCTGGAATCATCGCTGCCTCCCGTGAAGAGACGTACGCCCCAACAACTTCAAACCTGTGTTCAACACGAGCGCCCTGCTTTGCTGGATGTCTGGATGTTGCTGTTGACTCTGTTGTCTCTGCTTTGGTTCCAGGCGGCGAGTGAAGGGGAACTCTTCACTAAACCCAGCAGGGGAACATTAAAAAGAATATTTTACATTTTCAGGAGAATAAAGCAGAAAAAAGGATCAGATACTGGAGGACAGACTGGGCCACATGCAGAGAAAAGAGAAGAGCCAGAGAAAAGAGTGATAAAGAGTGATAGAAAGTGAAAGAGAGAGAACCTGTACTCAACACACTGACAATTACATTGGATCTAAGCTCATATAATGCATGAAAGATCATCTACTCAGATACAATCAATCCCCAATAGAGTCCCAGCTGACATTAAATCAACATCTACTCATATTATGGTTGAATCAACGTTGTAAAAATTCAGCATCTGATTTCAAAAACACAACAGTGAAACAAATAGAACATAAACACACCCCCCAGGTATGATGAAGAACTGGTGCCAAATTAAAAAGCAGTAAGTGCAAATCAATCATCCTTTATTTTCATTCGGAAATACATTGAGGGTGACCCTCATTTACAATGCTGCTGAGCATTTGCAGTTAAAAAGGGATTGTAAACATTTGATAAGAAATTAGAAATAATAATAAATAAAATATAAAAATAAATAAATTAAATACTTATTTTAAATCAACATTTAATATAGGAATAAAATATACATGTAAAATAAAAATTTCTAAAAGACTCTGATAAGAAAATTGATACATAAAAAGGAAAAGATTTAAATGTAATATAAAATATCAAATAAAGAAAAAGATAAAAGTGAAAGTAAAGTAAAATAATAAGAATGATAATGAATGATCAAATTAAATAATAATAAACTAAGAACATAAGAAGATAGAGGCGGCAAAATCATTGATTAAAAATGTTAAATAAAACTGGACGAGTCCAGTTAGGAGGAATAAAAAAGTAAAACCACTTTTTCATTTCTACATCCAACCGTTTTTAGAAATGATATGGTGATGAAATGTAAAATGCTGATTCAAATGGCAGTAGGTTGAGGACATTATGCAGATTCAATGTTAAAATGTCAATGTTTGCACAACCATTTAACATTAAATGTTGTTTTAACGTTGAAACAACAGACATTAACAGAAATTGGATATTTCAACCAGATTTTATCTTTGAAGGTCGGTTGTGTCATCAAGGTTTTATTTTATTTATTTATTACAAGTGAGCACCACTGAAGGACAGTATGTCTAAAAATCTCCTGAAGACATTCTAAAAGAAAACCAAGACTTGTCCCAGAAATTCCAGGAAAGACCACTCAAGAGGAACCACAAGAGGAACCACAAAAGAACGGTCTTGAACAAGACAAAGAGGACCAATATGACACCAAGGGTAAGAATCACTGAATAGAACATATGGATCTATTGGAAAAAAAAATAGCTGGATGAAAAATAACCAAGAATCCTTTCGTACCCCCTGTGCAAGGTGCGTTGCAATGTTTATTGCTATCTTGCACCCCGTCAACAGTCTATTTTACACCTTGTGTCTGTGCTGTTAAAATAGTGTGTGTTTTGATCTTGGTGGTGGGAAATACAGGAGCTCCACTGACTGATTAAAACCCTAACAACAGTCCACAGTCAGCCACCCAATCTTATCGTTTTGTGAATGTGTATGGCATTAACGCACAGGTCAGTATCTGTCTCTGCTGAGACGGTTTATTGGTTTATTTCACATTACGCCCAAAACACCCATGATTTATTAAGAGAATTAGTAAATGCCTTATTTTTTGTGTCCTCACGAAACCAAAGACACACCGACACGCCCTAAATCAATCACTAAAATAGAGCCCCAAGACTCAATCCAAGACGATTAACCGCCGAGAAGAACCCTGTAAAATTAAGCCCATAATAAAGAGAGTTTGATATGTGTCCTTTGTTCGACTGTTCTGATTTCACGCTTTGACTCTGTGGCTCAGTGGATAAGAGCTGCTCTCCAGGAGTGGTTGAGCCAGAGGGTCTTTGGATCAAGTGCTGGGTGGGCTCCAGGGAGAGGGAAGGGTCCAGCTTCTGGCAGGGCTATTGATTGAAGTGCTGTTTTCTGACCACCGCTGCTGTGGTGTCTGTCCTTGAGCGAGAGATGGAGCACCAAGCTGCTCCAGGGGCGGCACAACATGACCGTGATAGTTCTGCTCATTAGTGAGTGTTTCTGCTTCATTATCAGCTCAGCCTTTATTAGGTTGTATTTATTTCACTTTAAGCTATTGTAGCAAAAGGGTAATGGAAGATCATATTGCATGTATTATCATATATACTGTATATCATACAAACAACAAACACATTTTTTTAGAGACTTACCTCTTTTTATTTAAAGTAAATCTATTACTAGTGAGCACCGAGTAAATCCAGAGGTCAAAAGCGCTGGTTCGAATCCCGGTCATGCAGCTTGCCATCAGCTGCCGGAGCCCCGTGAGAAAAAAAAAGGTGTATGCTAGTCTTTACCCTCCTTGTATTGTGGCATCACTAGTGATAGAGTATATACAGCTACAGAGTAGCAGCTGAATGGGTGGGACAATTGTTATATCGAAACTGGGAAGAAAATTGGAAAATAAAATTAAAATAAAATAGAAATAAATAAAAAAAATCTATTACTTACTTACTTACTTATTATGTGTATCAGTATTATTATTGTGACAGACATGCATCATTGTCATAAAGCATGCAATCTTAGTAATGATTTGATCCTGCAGTGTAAACAAGGCCTTTATTATTATTATTATTATTTTTTATTTATTTTTTAATTTTAGAAGAAACAATAAATAAATGAGGTGCCCCAATTCCTTTGCCCATAAAGTGTGCATTCATAATACATTATGTTAAAATAAAGATCAAAAAGGTCATAAAAATGCTAGAGAAATTTAACAACCTTGTATCCAACGGGCTATATTTGTAAAAGAAGAAAAAAAATATGTTTAAAGTTAAAATAACTCTATACAGTTAATTAAGAACAAAACTCAATTTTTCTATAACAATTTGGACCAAAAGAAGAACAACAGCTACCAGACTCACAATACTGTGTGTCAAAAAGTAGAAAAAGAGATACAAGCATGACAGTTCTTTGCTTAGGCTTCAAAATGAAAGGAATTATACTGTAAAATATGAAAATTAATATCATATAAAAATGATAGACATTTGGAAAAAGCCAAAGTGTCTCCAAACAGTTTGAGGCAGAGTCTGACTTCACATGTATCGGAGGAGGCGTGTGCTGGTCTTCACCCTCCTGGTGATGTGGCATCACTAGTGATGAGGGAATGGGTGGAACTAAATTATCCAAATTGGGGAGAAAATTTGAAAAAAAAAAAAATAATACAAAAAAATCTATTACTTACTTACTTTTTATTAGTTTTATTATTGTGACAGACATGCATCATGCATCACAAAGCATGCAATTTAATTAATGATTTGATCCTGCAGTGTAAAAGAAGGTTTAATTTATTTATTTTTAATTTTAGTATAGTATATTCATAATATATTACATTAACATTTTAGAAACTGTGGTAAAGGTCATATAAAGGCCATTAAATGCTATTAAAATGTAACGGGAGCATATTGTCTCTATGATGCAACAACCTTGTCTCCAAGAAGCTATCTTTACAGAATAAGGTAAAAAAAAAAAAAGTTATTTTAAAATTAAAATAACTTTTACTAACTTTTAGTCCATATTTTTATGACAATTTGGATCAAATGAAGAAGAACAGCTACCAGACTCATAATACAGTTTGTCAAAAAGTACACAGAGATACAGGCATGGCAATTCTTTGCTTAGGCTTCGATACTAAAGGAATTATACTGTAAATATATATATATATATATATATATGAAAATGAATATAAGGGTAAGACTTTATTTTAAGGAATAAAAATGTGCACTATAAGAACTAATACAGCCATTATTAGTCATTTCCACATAATTCCTACACAGAATTAAGCCTAATATGTAGTGATTAAATCATTTACAAATGTCTAATTAAGGCTTTATTAAGCAAGTAATAAGGCATTAATAAGCGCCTAATTTGTGCTCCTTAAAATAAAATGATAGACATTTGGAAAAAGCCAAAGTGTCTCCAAACCTTTGATGCTCAGTGTATCTTCTAACCCCTAACACCAATCACCCGCAGCGTGTCCAGCGTCTCCTCGGCCTGCTCTTTCATCATTTAGCCGCGTCGCGTACGATAACCTTGCCATACCTTACACCCAACCCCTCTTTCTTTCTTTAAATTGGTTATTGATTCCTACTTTCTTTTTTTTTCTTCTCCGGCCATCCCCCTCTCCCCTCTTTCGCCCGGTCCCCTTCCCCCTCCTCCTCCCGGTGTATGTAGGTCCGCGTCTGGCTCTCGACGGTGTCCCGTTGCATGAAATATTCCAAAAATAATTCGTCGTGTCATCCGGCGGCCCCGTTCGCTCATAAATAACGATCATTTTGCCGAAGTCGCTCCGCCGAGCTTTGTAAAGCAATATGTTCAGAAGCGTTTATTCCGTTTCTCTCCTCCGTCTCTCCGGACTGCCTCGTATTTCATTACCTGCTCTGGCTCTAGCCTGTTTTTTTTTTTTTTTTTCGTCTTCGGATACAGAAACGGACACCGGCTCCTGACATCGGGATGCAGGGGAAAAAAGGATAGATAAATAAATAAATAAATAAATATATAAAAACACAGTTTTAAGGCTCTTTATTTTAAGCCCGAGACCTAATTACACCAGAGAGCAGAGATTCGTCATATCCGACAGATGGTTACCGACTGACGCCAGTGTCTGAACTTTTCGTTTTTCCCTGACCTCCGTTTTGAAGGTTGTGTTTTCCGAGGACGAGCTTGTACTTTTCCGCAAGGCCGTGCTTCTCCTGGGGCTTACGGTGAAATGCCACTCCAGAGCTGCTCTCTCTCTCTGAAACGATGGCTTAATTACTGCATATCTGTATTATTTTTGTGTTGAACTTTTAGAACATATAGCAGAGAAATTCAAGCTAAGAAAAAAATAAATAACAACGTCTATAAACAAAAAAAAGTACATTTCCTGAAGGAAACGCAGAACAGTTGCGCAGCTAAAATCGTTCCCATCGTTTGCTATGGTTGTTGCTATGACGTTGCTATTCGCTTGCTATGGTTTCTGTGTTGGTTAAGGTGTTGCTAAGCGGTTGCTAGGTGATTGCTAAGGTATTGCTATGGTATCTGTGGTGGTTAGTATGGTGTTGCCAAGCAGTTACTAGGTGGTTGCTAAGGCGTTGCTATGGTATCCATGGTGGTTGATAAGCAGTTGCTTGGTGGTTGCTAAGCATTGTTATGTATCCATGGTGGTTTCTATGATGTTGGTAAGGTGTTGCTAGGTGATTGCTAAGGCGTTGCTATGGTATATTTGGTGGTTAGTATGGTGTTCCTAAGCAGTTGCTAGGTGGTTGCTAAGGCATTACTATGGTATCCATGGTGGTTGCTATGGTGTTTCTAAGCAGTTGCTAACGTGTTTCTATGGTATCTGTGGTGGTTGCTATGGTGTTGCTAAGCAGTTTCTAGGTGGTTGCTGATCTGTTGCTAGGTGGTTGCTAAGGTGTTGCTTTTATATATTAAATATAAAATTATATTAAATACAGTAAGCCGCAAAAAAATAAGCAGTCAACACAAGCAGGGTCAATACCAGTAAACAACAGCAAGAGGGAGAAAACAAACCAAACATGATAAACAGTCTAAGGGTCATACTGTACACAGGCAAGGTGATGTCAGAGGGCAGGCAAAAATCAGGGACAAAAGGTACAAAAACAAGGTCGGAACGAGAGAGCAGCCAATACAGGCAAGAGAAAGCACTTTGTAGAGTGGAAAACCAACAATACTCTACGAGAAGTGAGTGAAAAGCAGGTATATATATATATTGAAGAGGTTGGGGGTCAGCCTGTCAGCGCTCAGACCATACGCCGCACACTACATCAAATTGGTCTGCATGGCCGTCAGCCCAGAAGGTCCCCTCTTCTGAAGTCTGTACACAAGAAAGCCTGCAAACAGTTTGCTGAAGACATGTCAACAAAGGACATGGATTATGGATAATGACCCCAAACACACCTCTAAGACGAGCACTGCTTTATTGAAGAGGTTGAGGGTAAAGGTGATGGACTGGCCAAGCTTGTCTCCAGACCTAAACCCATTAGAATATCTCTGGGGGATGTACTTTGTTGCCGGTGATTTAGACATTTAGTTATTTTGAGGGAAGAATACACTCACTGTTACACTGTTATACAAGCTGTGGGGGGTGTGCTCACTTTTCTGATACACCCTATGATGTGAAGCAGGTGTGTTCAATACTCAGGTGATGGGCTTACTATAATCCTATTTATATTATTATTATTATGTCTTCCTCTTCTTCTTTTTATTATTATTTTATGCAAAAAGGTCACCTTGTAAATCAACCTGGGGTTTAGAGCAAGAGCCACCTTAACGATGCTCAGTAGTGTGTATTTTACATGTCATTGAAACCATTTGTACACCAGTTGTGTATGTAATTCAGTACAGCCACACATGCTTTTCAGTCCCTTTCGGAAGTGAATAGGAGTGTCGTGTCTTTGATTGGTTTGAGAGCAGAATTAGGTACTTTATGAATACAGTAATGTGGTTTATGAGTAGGGCAGGTAGTTTGGTGAATAAGTGGTGGGGGTTTTAAACTAATTCAGGGTGGTTAGGGTGTATAGAGTGCGTTTGCATTAAAGAGTTAGTCAATAAACATGCCCTGCCCCCTTCCTGTAATCTAAATATAATTACAGAATGTAGCCGTATTTAATGAGGCATGACTTCTACTACAAGATTACGATACAGGAGAATACATTGTGTGTGTGTGTGTGTGTGTGTGTGTTTTTTCAAATGAATGTTGTGGCGAATGTTGTACAACAAAATCAATGAGTGGAATAAAGGAGTAGTGACCCAAAAATGCTTGTACATGCTGCACACACACTCCAACACACACATCAACACACACACACACACAGAGCGCTATCACATCCATTACTCTGCGTATTGATTTTTAGATTGTAATGATCTCGGTTTTGCCTGGATTACAGATAAGCTCTATAAATGCAGAATCAGTCATCAGCCAACCAATTTCAGTTACGTCCATTTCTTCTGTATATGAGCATCAATCTCTAATGTGCAGAACTCAGCAGGTGTGTGTGTGTGTGTGTGTGTGGGAAGTGCATTTGAATGCATCTATGGGAGTCTTGTATGAGTAACATGTATAAGTATGTAGGCGAGTGTGTTATGTGGGTGCATTTAAGAGCATATATGAGTAAATGTGTTTATACAGTGCAGTGGTGTGAAAAGAAAAGCCCCCACATAATAATTTGCCCTCTTAAAGATTTCTTTTGTTTTTTGAACATTTTTCATACTTATATTTTTCAGATTATCAAACAAACTTTAACCTCTCAACACGCACAGTGTCTGAAATAATTTGAGGCAGAAAAAAAATAATAATTAACGCTTTATTAAAAGCATATTATTGGCCGCTCCACCAAGTCCCGCCTACCTCCAGACAGAGCAAAGCCTACTGGACACGATGATATGTAAATGAGCTCTATCAGCCAACCAGGTGCCGAGTTCTGCCAGCTGAAAGGTGAGCTGGGGGTTGGTCAGCCACAGACTCTGACTGCCAGAGAGTTCCCACTGGGCAGGCAGAGCTCTGTTCAAGAGACACCTCTATTTTCTGTTTCTATAGGAGTAAAACATACAAAAACACCCTCTTTACTGCAAAATGAGTTATAAAAGTGGAAGTTTTTATTCTTATAAAGTTTCCAGTCCTTTGGAGGAAGAAAGGACCATACCAGGTCCAGAGCTCTACAGTATGAAACCAGTAAAAGGTAGAAGTTTATAATTTTATATGATGATTGTAAACACTTTATAGCAAAATGTAGAGCTGCCAAAACACTTCTTCCATATAAATAGTTAATTTGATGTGTCTCAAAATAAAAAATAAAAATTGAAGATCTGAAAAGCGCCTAAAAATGTTCCTGGTTTTTACCATATTTTGGCCATTACATGTTCAATTGAATAATTAAAGTGTCTTAAATTAATTGTGTAAAGGCTTCTAGGTAATATTAATTTATAAAATTGCCTGTGAATTATTTAATATTAGAGTGAAAGGCCTTCAAATGTGAGTATGTAATTTCAGGCGGAAACTGGTAAAAATAGGCTTGGAGCTTAAGAGGTTAATTTCAGACAAGTAAAACTTGAGTAAATATAAAAAAAAAAAAAACACTTTTTAAATGATTATATTATTTATTAAAGCTCCACTAGGTAGGATTGAGATTTTGTGCTCGTGGGCTCCCCCTACAGTTGCAGAGTGTAATAAATGTATACAGCACTGTCGTAAATGTTTACTTTATTGTAATAACGACTGAAATGAGACATTTCTTCTTTGTCTACAGCTGATAAAACAGCGTGTAGCACTGTTAGCCCTCACCACCAAACAAGCACAGCATGAAATAATGTTAAAACTAAAACACAGTATCAGTAAAACCAGCTTTTACAAGCCCAGACTCAAATGTATATTTCAGTTTGGGGCAATTTACTGCAAGCTAAGCTTACAAACAGCCATATTTTACACTTAACATGATATATTTACACATTTAACCTGATCGCTAATGCTAATCGCTAATGCTAATCGCTGCCTAGATTCTGCCTGCTAGCCTAGAGCTTTAGCAGATAAAACAAACACTTTAACTCAACTTATACCTCACATATTTACACTCTGCTTGTTTTAATAACTTTTTAACTCTCTTATTAACATTTTATGCTCCTTACAAAATATAAATATCCACTGATTTACTTATAATCTGTTTTTATCTGGTACTATCTGAACTCCGGTGTGATAAACCACAGTTTTTCACACAGGACCATGTAAATTTGCATTTTTTCTCCCTTTAATAAAGAAACCTTAATTTAAAAAAAGTTCATTTTGTGTTTAACACTCAAGAGCGTGCCTTGAAGACACAGACACTATAACATATGCTAACTATTTTTTATATGATGAGTGTACATATTTACCAACCTAAGCTGTGGAGCAGGGGAACTGTGTTCTTTGGAATGGTGTAAACTGAGTACTGTTGGATGAGTTGGGGATGAGGTGGAGTGGTGATCACCTTACACCCGAATGACACCCCAACACAAGGAGGGTGAAGACTAGCACACACCACCTCCGATACATGTGAAGTCAGACATCACAGCGCTAACACTCGGAGGAAAGCGATACATCAGCTCACAGATGCAGCCTTGTGCTGATCCACATCACCCTAGGAGTGATGAGGGGAAAGAGAGAGCGCCATCTACTGTACCCACCCAGAGCGACAGCAAAGCCAATTGTGCTCTCTCAGGGCTCTGGCAGCTGACGGCAAGCTGCATGACTGGGATTCAAACCAGTGATCTCCTGGAACTTGCAACAACTGTAGTACTTACTTCTGTATGTGTGTGTGTATAGTGTGTGTGTGTGTGTGAGTGTGTTTTAGCTGTTATAGATTTATTAATTCAGGAAATCAACTGCACAGCTGTCAGTGAAACATAACACACACACACACACACACACACATACACACTTTTGTTTAGAACAAATTGCACACCTGCAGTTCTTTCATATCCCCTCCACAGCATCCCTCATTCAGGAGCTGAGCAAGTTGTCTGTTCTGAATCATTATTTATCCCACAGTTCTGTTCCAATATCACTGTAATCTTTTACCCCTTTAACACACGCCTCATATTTATGGATGAGTAAAACATATTATTTTGCTTTAAACTAAAGAATTTGCAGAAGTGAAAACAAGCAAGGTGGTAGGAAAGAAGGAGAAGGATTTCTTTATTATTTAAAAATGTTCTGCATTGTAGAATCCCTTGTGAAAAGGAAGTATATTTAAGAGCATTCAATTCATTTTCAAATTATTATACTTTATGATAAATATACTTCCTCTGTATTTCCCTAAAATGTATTTTTAAGCAATGCTTTAAATGATATGCGGTGTTGATAGAAAATAGATGTAGTGACATCAAATACTGCTTAACCCTTTGAACCCTACAGATGGATTTTCCATCAAAAATCACACCTTGTGTTCTCAGCTTAATTACTTCATTACTATTCAAATCCCTACAAACATAAACATAATCCATATATGATTAGAAAGGGCAGAACTTACTCTTTCTAAAAAAAGTGAGATCTCCTTCCCAAACCAATATTATTTACCTTTAGTGCTTCAAACATATTTATATGATGTTTCAAACCAAATAATATCAGTAAATAAAGACTCAAAAGTGTCCTTTGGGTAACTCCACCTGATGCTGTTTCTCCATGTGTTTGATCAAAGTAATAATTAATAAACCATGTAATAAACTCAAATCATCAACATTTCTATGCTTGATATAATTTTTGAAAATATATATATATTTTTTTTAATATATTTAAAGTCTATACATTCAAACATAAGTAAACAAAAAAAAAAAAAGCGCTTGGTAAAATTTTGACCAAAACATGATCAGTTCCAGGAAAATAGAACAATTCTGCTTCCTTTTACATTTTAAATGATTATATTTTTGAGCAGCCATATGTCTTCTGGAGTAAAAGAGATCAGGGCATGTGTCTGTCTGATATAATTACCTAAAGCCTAGATTTCAAAGGGTTAAAGTGCACTTTAGTGTATTTAGGTGTACACAAAATGTGCATCAATATGCACATTAGTACATTTACAATATGCTTCAAGTGTATTAAAAAAGATTTAAAAAACACATAAAATCTTAAATCTACTTATTTTTGCTGAAGTTGTACAAAAAAAGCACTCAAAAGCACAATTTAATGCTTTCATTTTACGTTTAAATACAACTTAATTACAAATGAAATATACTTAAGTTAGCATAGGTTGCTCCAAATTAGTATATTTAGGATATATTTAAGTACATACTTTAATTTTAATGTACTTTTAAAAAATATACTTAACACACAGGGTTAATACTATAGTCATCCAAACTATGAGGATTTTTTTTTTCTTAAAAAGTGTTAAACAAACCAGAATATGCACTTTGTTTAGATAATCAGATAACCACTCAGAGATCTGAGTGGTTTAAGGCTTCCACTATGATCCTAGTCATGAAGCTTGTCATCGGCTGCCAGAGCCCTGAGAGAGCACAATTGGCCTCGCTCTCTCTGGGTGGGTCAATTTAAATACAATATATATATATATATATTTTTTTTTTTTTTCACCAGTGAGTACCACCAGTAGCAGCAGAGGTCTTCGCAGTGCGGGATCTAGAGCTCTGGTGCTGAGGAGCCGGATTTGAGTCTATTACTCTCAGTGTTTTAGTGAAGTTTTAAGACATAATTGCGGATTTGACTTTAAAAGCGTGACCCTCTGCAGACGCGTGCGCCTCGTTAAAGGTCAGCTAATAATTCCCCGAGCCCGCGGAGTAGATCTGCCATCAGAGGATCTCACCTCCCTCACTAACGCTTCTCACCTCGCTGTTAAAACGAGCGCCGTGTCAGATCACATCTCCACCGCTCCGCAAAACCCGAACCGAACTGTCACACTCAATCAACACACACACACACACACACACACACACTGTATACTCATTACCACTCATACGGACACACGCCAACCCCACACACACACCGTACACTCTAGGGATGCAAAGGTACATATATTAATGTTATATTAATATTATCTAGCTCCAACATGCAGTATGTTTTGTTTTTAGAGAACAATAATTTATTGTGGTGACGGACAGTTCTGGTGGAAACAGGAGAGTTGAGGTGCACATTGAATTCTGTGGTTTTAAGTTTTTTGGATACAATCCGGGTTAGCACCCAAACATCCCTTTCAGACAGCTTCCTCTTACAGCGTCCACAGTTAATCCTGTTGGATGTGGTTGGTCCTTCTTGGTGGTATGCTGATATTACCCTGGATACCGTGGCTCTTGATACATCACAAAGACTTGCTGTCTTGGTCACAGATGCTCCAGCAAGACGTGCACCAACAATTTGTCCTCTTTTGAACTCTGGTATATCACCCATAATGTTGTGTGCATTGCAATATTTAGAGCAGAACTGTGCTCTTACTCTGCTAATTGAACCTTCACACTCTGCTCTTACTGGTGCAATGTGCAATTAATGAAGATTGAACACCAGGCTGCTCCAATTTAGCCATGAAACCTCCCACACTAAAATGACAGGTGTTTCAGTTTCATTGTCCAACCCCTGTATCTGTTCTGCTGACTGTATTTTTGTCATACCCAACACTGAAGCCAAAATGGTTCCAAACTGTGGATTTATAAGCTGATGGCACCTCTTCAAATATCCTTTTCTTCATGATCAAGCAGCTGAGAAAGTGTTGTTTAATTAGCCCTCAAATTTTCAGCATCTGCCTACAGAGTGCTGATTTGCTCCTGGGAAATTCAGAAAAAATCTGATTGGTTGCTGCATGGTTGTGGAGAGACACGCCAAGAGAAGTATATAAAAAATCTCCCCCAGGTCCTAAGCAGTCCTGACTATCCCCCAATAATAATAATCAATAACCACAAATAAAACATTTAAGTCTTGTCACCTCAGCAGCGGGACAGATAAGCCCCACAACCAGACAGAGACAGCTGGACAAACTCAAACTTTTTATTTTCTTTCAGCAAACCATCAGCTGCTGGAGCCCTGAGAGATCACAGTTGCTCTTGCTCTCTCTGGGTGGGTACAGTAGTAGATGGCGCTCTTTCTCCTCATCACTCCTAGGGTGATGTGGATCAGCACAAGGCTGCATCTGTGAGCTGATGTATCAGAACCGAGTCGCTGCACTTTCCTCCGAGCGTTAGCGCTGTGATGCTACTTGGCAGAAGGTTTTTCTTGTTTCAGTACTCACTGGTCTGGTGTGTGTTTAGCTGCTTGCTGACTGTAACAGTGTGTAAATGTTATATGAGTAATGCGTGATGAAACGAATGGCCCTGAACCCACAGCAGCAGCTGCAGGACGGCCGGTGGGGGTGAGATCACACCTCTAATTACACTCGTCTGTTTGCCCTTTGCTCTCTCATCCTGCCCTCCAAATTTCCTTTAACCCCTTCAGTCCCTAGGCTTATTAAACCCAGAGGATGCTGGGAGTTATTTTTGGGTTACAGGGTGTCTGAACAGGAAGGGGAAGAAGCCCCTGGTTATAAAAGGGTGGAAAAATTAGTGAAAAATCTAATCAGTGTAATGATCACATCACACTTCCACACTAGAGCTGAACCCTCTATTTAATTTACAATTACTGATGATTATGGCTTACAGACAATAAAAACCCAAAAATCCGAGTCTCAGAAAATTTTAATATTATATAAGACCAATTGGTACATTTGTCAGTGTGGGCAGTGTGCCAAGTCCTGCTGGAAAATGAAATCTGCATCTTCATAAAAGTTGTCAGTAGCAGAGTGAAGCATGAAGTGCTGTAAGATTTTGTGGGAAAACAAAACTGCACTGACTTTAGACTTGATAATAAAACACAGTGGATCAACACCAGCAGATGATCAGCATGACTCTCCAAACCATCACTGATCATCAGTAAATTTTACATTTCATTTAGTAAATCAAGAGATCAGAGTCTGGAGGAAGAGTGGAGAGATACACAATCCAACCTGCTCGAGGTCTAGTGTGAAGTTTCCACCAATCAGTGATGGTTTAGAGAGACATGTCATCTGCTGGTGTTGATCCACTGTGTTTTATTATCAAGTCTAAAGTCAGTGCAGTTTTGTTTTCCCACAAAATCTTACAGCACTTCATGCTTCCCTCTGCTGCTGACAACTTTTATGGAGATGTGTATTTCATTTTCCAGCAGGACTTGGCACAATGCCCACACTGCCAAAAGTACTGATTGGCCTTATATAATATTCTAATTTTCTGAGAAACTGATTTTTAATTTTTCATTATCTGTAATCCATAATCATCAACAATAAAAGAAATAAACACTTAAAATAGATCACTCTGTGTTTAATACATCTGTATAATATGAGTTTCACAATTTTGAACTGAATTACTGAAATAAAGTAATTTTATAAAACTTTTTAATGATATTCAAAATGTTTATACAATTTAATTATTTATAGTGAATACTCAATAATAATTACATTCTGAATTATTCATAATAGATTTTCATAAATTAATGAATTCATTAATTTAAGGAAGATATGAAATCATTTACACTACATTCTAACTAATCATAGTTCATAGTTCATACTTCATAGAAGACTTCATCATAGAAGAATTCATGGTAGATACTAAATTCTTAATAGCTCTTAATAAATACTGAACAATACTGAATAGATAAGAAATGAATCACACTAGATACTTAATAGGTTATAGAGAAGGCTGAATAAAAAAAGTGTTCAAATGAAACAGAATTTGCTTTATATTTTAGATTATTCAAAGTAGCACCTCTTGCTTAGATGACAGTTTTTCACATCTTGGCTGGATTTTCAGTCAGTTTAATGAGAGATTTATTAACTTATCAAGAGTTAATTACTTGAATTTCTTGTCTCTTAATAAAGTGTTTGAGAGCATCAGTTAAAGTAAAGTAGTGAAGAGGTAGAGTTACAGGTATACAGTGAATAGTGAATATTTGAGTAATGTTCTAATCCAGGTTATGAGAAGAAACAACTACTTAACTAAGTAAAGAAAAGTAAAAAATTATTTAAAAAAAGACCATCAAAAACGTTATGATGATGAAACTGGCACTCATCAGGACTGCCTCAAGAAAGGAAGAGCAAGAGTTCATCACCCTCGAAAACTGTAATTATTTTTTTTTGTTGTTCATAGTAAAAAGATAGAGGCGGTACTGTATAAATCATACAGAAGGAAATAATCTAAGGAACTAAAAGAAATAAAAAACTGTATTATTAAGTCTGTAGTTACTAAATAATAAATAGTATTTATTTAATACTCACTTTGACCCTTTCACATGTACAGACAGACCTACGTGTGAAATTGTAGCATTTAGATCTAAATGCAATTCAACAATACATTTGTATATTTAGTTTCTAAGGATTCTACCTGTCAATCTGTCTACTGATAAAACTTTCCACAACATCCAGCGCATCCCAAAAATGCATTAAGTTACAGAGCGCAGCCGTTCCTGAGCTGAAAGATCTCACTCTGTGTGGTGGACCATTACATGTAGCCAGAATTGTACTTGTGAAAGGGTTAAAGATATTCCCTCTCTCTCTCTCTCTCTCTCTCTCTCTCTCTCTCCATGTCTCTCTGTATTTAGGAAAAGTCTCATTTTTTGGTGGTTAATTAGTACAGACAGCTGTCACACCCGTAACAGGATCGCTGTAATACTTTGGGTACACACACCTTCCGTCATCCTCTCAGGGATTATAGCCTTACTTACTGAAATTCTAAAAGAGAGAGAGAAAGAGAGAGAGAGAGAGAGAGGCAGAGAGAGGCAGAGAGAGAGAGAGAGAAAGAACATCATATTTCCTTCTAGCCGCTAAATATGACCACATTAATTATAGATCTCTCTGCTGTAGTTCTCTCTGTCTCTCTCTCTCTCTCTCTCTCTCTCTCTCTCTCTCTCTCACTCTTTCTCTCTCTCTCTCCCTCTCTCTCTCTCTCTCTCTCTGGGGCGGGAGAGGTAGGTGTATTATTGAGTTAATCTGGGTGAATATGAACGTGTTCTTTAAGACGTCAGCGCTGTCAGTAAAGAAGAGGGATCCGGCTGTAAGCGGGTGGGATTAGGGGCGGGGTGATGGAGGGGGTGAGTACAGGTGTGTAATTAAATCAATTTGAAACCTTTTTTTAAAAGCTCTGGAAAATCACAGGTTGCTGAGCTGAACATCAGTCATTCTGTATTAAAATAGAAAACCCTGATAGGAGATGGAGGGAGGGGAAGGACGGAGGGGAGGGGGTGAATGTGGGAGTGAAAAATATGTGAAAGATATAGAATAAGAAATATTACAATTTCGATACTTATTTTTTCAATAGTTTACGACCCTAACTATGGTTTCATTACAGTCAGTTTTATTACTAAAAAGCCAGAAATTAGATATAAAATATATAGATTCCAAAATTATAAAGAAGAAGTCAAGAGGCAGGTTTTAGTAAATGTAATAAAATGATCTGAGGGGAAAAAGCTAATTTTGACATTGGCCAATAATTATATACTGTATTTAACATATATATTTTGAGCTTCTTACTCAAGATCTGATCAACTACTAGAAAAGACAAATTTTACATTTCTAAATGATTTATTAATTCAAAAGACAAATTCTAAATTCTTAAATGGTTCATTAATTCAAAAGACAAATTCTAAATTCTTAAATGATTAATTAATTCAAAAAACAAATTCTACATTAATAAATGGTTAATTAATTCATTAGACATTTAAAGACCATAAAAAATGTAACAAATTTACTTTTTTCATTTTTTTAATTAGTAGTAGAAATGGATGGATGGAGAGATGGACGAATGGATGGATAGGTAGATTGAATGTGAACTTGTTGTTCAGGACTCTGCAGGTCTGTAATGCAGCTGTAATTACAGGTGATATAAGATGATGGATGGATAGATAGATGTCATTATAGGTGATATAAGATGATGGCTGGATGGATGGATGTCATTATAGGTGATATAAGATGATGGCTGGATGGATGGATGTCATTATAGGTGATATAAGATGATGGCTGGATGGATGGATGGATGGATGGATAGTGGAGTTGCTGTTCAGTACTCTGAAGGTCTGTAATGCAGCTGTAATTACAGGTGATATAAGATGATGGCTGGATGGATGGATGGATGGATGGATGGATGGATAGTGGAGTTGCTGTTCAGTACTCTGAAGGTCTGTAATGCAGCTGTAATTACAGGTGATATAAGATGATGGATGGATGGATGGATGGATGGATAGTGGTGTTGCTGTTCAGTACTCTGAAGGTCTGTAATGCAGCTGTAATTACAGGTGATATAAGATAAAGGATGGATGGGTGGATGGATGGATAGATAGAGAGATGTAATTACAGGTGATATAAGATAAAGGATGGATGGGTGGATGGATGGATGGATGGATAGACAGAATGTGGAGTTGTTGTATAGGACTCTGCAGGTCTGTAATGCAGCTGTAATTACAGGTGATGTAAGATGGATGGATGGATGGATAGATAGATAGAGAGATGTAATTACAGGTGATATAAGATGATGGATGGAGTGTAAATGACCTCATGCTCAGTAATGGTCTGATGCGTTTATATGACCCGAGTAAACAAACAGAGCCGAGCCGTGCAGAACTCCACATCTGCTGGATCTAATTATCCATTTGGAGCATTACAGGAACTCCCAGCCTCTAATAACACACCGCCTTCATTAGCCCTGCCTCTAAAGAGCCGTCCCTCAGTACCTGAGCTCCATACACACACCATCACACACTCCGGGGACCCCCAAACACACCCCCGAGGAGCTGCTTAATGTGGGAGGGAAATTAAAACCCATCTACGGGTAATTTAAGACTGACGGAGAGAAATAAAGACTGATTTTTATTTGTGTTGTGTTGATAAAGACATCCTCAACCAGCTGCCTTCACCTTCAACAGCTCACTTATCTGAGGAGCTGATAACTTGCGGTTTCTGAGGCTGGAAACTCTGATTCACTTATCCTGTACAACAGAGGAAACTCTTACCCTTTCTTTCCTGGGGCATTACTGATGAGTGCCAGTTTCATCATATAATTTTTGATGGTCCTTCATTTTCTCTTAAAGTCATTTTTTTTCTTTACTTAGTTGAGTTGCTTCTCACAATCTGGATTAGAACATTACTCACTGTTCACTATTCACTGTATACCTGTAACTCTACCTCTTCACTACTTTACTTTAACTGATGCTCTCAAACACATTAAGAGACAAGAAATTCAAGTAATTAACTCTTGATGAGTTCAGCACAGCTGTTAACTGAAAGCCTGAATTCCAGGAGACTCTACCTCATAAAACTGACTGAGAAAATCCAGCAGAGATGAGTAAAACTGAGCAAGAGGAGCTACTTAAAAAAAATCTAAAACATAAAACATATTATAATAAATAAACATATCAAATATTAAACATATTCTAAATAATTCCATATGTCTTTCTTAATAGTCTGAATGAGTTTAGTATTAATCTACAATACAGAACATTTTAATATAATGAAAAACTCTAAAATAACAATACAACAAATGAGAGACCATCAGGACAGACATCAGAGAACATTCCGTGACATCAGAGAGCATTCCGTGATATCGGAAAACATTCCATGACATCACAGAACATTTCATGACATAAGAGAACATTCCAAAACATCAGAGAACATAAGAACAGAGAACATTCCGTGACATCACAGAACACTTGTGACACCACAGAACATTTCGTTATCCTGATGAGAGCCAGTTTCATCATCATATTGTTTTTGATAGTTTTTGCGGTGACTGAGTAGTTGTTGCTTCTCATAATCTGGATTAGAACATTACTCAAATATTCACTATTCACTGTATACCTGTAACTCTACCTCTTCTAAAGTAATTAACTCTTGATGAGTTCAGCACAGCTGTTAACTGAAAGCCTAAATTCCAGGTGATTCTACCTCATAAAACTGACTGAGAAAACAAATGCTATCTAAGCAAAAGGTGCTACTTAAAAGATTCTAAAACATAAAATTTATTCTGGTCTATTTAACACTTCTTAAAAACGTCTTAAAACATGTGTTAAACATGCTGTGTGAAAACCATTCAATTAAAAACAGTACAGGCCTGCATCACACAGTAAAACTCAACAATCTGCTTAAACATCGGGGGAAATAGAAAAAAGGAAAGATAAACAGAGAGAGAAATATATATATATATATATATATATATATATATAGAGAGAGAGAGAGAGAGAGAGAGAGAGAGAGATATCATTTTCAGTTTCTGAATCAGTTTCTCTGATTTTGCTATTTATAGGTTTATGTTTGAGTAAAATAAACATTATCGTTTTATTCTATAAACTACAGACAACATTTCTCAATAATTCTAAATAAAAATATATATAAAAATATTTGAGGTCTGAAAAAAGCTTTCAGACCTCAAATAATGTAAATAAAACAAGTTCATATTCAAAGTCAAAGTGTTTTTTACTGTCATTTCAGCTATATACAGAGTACACAGTGAAACGAAACAACGTTCCTCCAGGGACCATGGTGCACATAAACACAGTGTAGACAGAACAATAGTGCAACAGTACAAAAGTGCAGACAGACAATACAACACCATACAGACAAAGAATAATAAATAACAAGACAGTGTGCAAATTATGCAGTGTGCAAAAAGGACCAGGTGAGGTAGTAATTACTCTATTACACAGTGTGCAATAGAGTCCAGTGAGGTAGTAGGGTTTTTAGTGCTTTCCATTTTCTGGGGTAAGTGGGGTAAGAGTGTGTGTGCATGTACAGAAAAACCATCAGTTCAGTCTCTGCAGTTGAGGAGTCTGATGGCTTGGGGGTAGAAGCTGTTGCAGAATCTGGTCGTGCTGGACCGGATGCTGCGGTACCTTCTTCCCGAAGGCAGGAGGGAGAACAGTTTGTGTGAGGGATGGGTGGGGTCATTCACAGTGCTGGTTGCTTTGCGGATGCTGTAGATGTCCGTGATGGAGGGGAGAGAGACGCCAATGATCCTCTCAGCTGTCCTCACAATACGCTGGAGGGTCTTGCGGTCAGAGACGGTGCAGGTCCCAAACCAGGCAGTGATGCAGCTGCTCAGGATGCTCTCAATGGTCCCTCTATAGAAGAGTGTGAGGATGGGTGGAGGGAGACGGGCCTTTCTCAGCTTCCGGAGGAAGTAGAGACGCTGCTGGGCCTTCTTGGCTGTAGAGCTGGTGTTCAGGGTCCAGGTGAGGTTATCTGCTAAGTGGACACCAAGGTGCTCTTAACAATCTCCAAAGAGGACACGTCAATGTTGAGTGGAGAGTGGGTGTGTTGTGCTCTCCTGAAGTCAACAACCATTTCCTTTGTCTTGTCCACATTCAGGTGAAGGTTGTTGACTGTACACCAGTCTGTCAGCCGCTGCACCTCCTCTCTGTATGCTGACTCGTCGCCTTTGGTGATGAGACCCAGCACGGTTGTATCATCGGCAAACCTGATAAAGCTGTTAGAACTGTGTTTTGCAGCACAGTCACCCCCCAACCTCTCATATTCATAAAGTTTTAAGAGTTCAGAAATCAATATTTGGTGGAATAACCCTGCTGGTTTTTAATCAGTTTTTTTCATGCATCTTGGCATCATGTTCTCCTCCACCAGTCTTACACTCTGCTTTTGGATAACTTTATGCTGCTTTACTCCTGGTGCAAAGATTCAAGCAGTTCAGTTTGGTGGTTTGATGGCTTGTGATCATCCATCTTCCTCTTGATTATATTCCAGAGGTTTTCAATTTGATAAAATCAAAGAAACTCATCATTTTTAAATGGAGAGAGATAGAGAGAGAAAAAAGAGAGAGACAGAGAAGAGAGTGAGAGAGAGATGATGTGCAGTATTATGTCTACATCTCTGTCACTGCGTTTTGTTCACATCTGACACAGAGTAATCGATAGCCCGACATGCAGGAAAAAAACAGG
The DNA here is from genome assembly GCF_023375975.1 of Astyanax mexicanus. NCBI lineage: Eukaryota > Metazoa > Chordata > Actinopteri > Characiformes > Acestrorhamphidae > Astyanax > Astyanax mexicanus. Next base: position 77,732,865 of record NC_064409.1, read on the forward strand.
TGACATCCTCTCAGAGGAGATACGATAATGACCCCCCAACCTCTGTCTCTCTCTCTCTCACTCTCTATCTCTCTCTCGCTCTCTGTCTCTCTCTCTCTCTCTCTCTCTCTCTCTCTGTCTCTCTCTCTCTCTCACTCTCTATCTCTCTCTCTCTCTGTCTTTCTCTCTCTCTCTCTCTCTCTTTCTCTCTCTCTCTGATCCAGACGTATCATATCCAGCGAGTGTGTGTTCAAGGTGACTTTGATTGATAATAGATTCTCTCAGCGTCTCGGCTGGGAGACGAGGACTCACTCTTCAGCTGAGTGATGGTACAGAGAAAAAGTGTCCCCTCTCTCAGATCAACCGATCAATCAATCAGTCAATCAATCGATCAGATTATCGTCAATCATCAGTAGTTTTACAAATTCGTGTTTTAGTTCTGAGCATTAAATCCTGCGTGGAACACCTTTACAACCAGGGTCTGTCCACTTTATTAGAAACACATAACTTCAGGGGGGCCACCTACCTCCACCTGTGCTTTACCTGTATTTTATATCACCTGTACAATACAGACTTCTGCATATCTCCTTATATGTCATAGCATTACCTCTATGTCACCTTAAATGACCTTGCTATGCCTGTGCATAACCAGTATGTAACATTTTATCCAGAGTGTATGAGTGGTTTATTATTTTATATAACCTCTAACACATCATATACAGTATATGTTTAAATATATATATATATATATATATATATATATATATATATCACATTATTTTATATCACATGTAAATAACATGTATATCACCTTAAATCACCAACATATAACCTGTTTGCCAACTTACAGTACCTGCACTTAACCTGCACTGTATATCACCTAATATCACCTGTTCATAACCTGTATGTCAGCTTATATCACCAGTACCTAACCTGTATATCACCTTAATCACCAGTACATGACATGTATATCACCAATACATAACCTGTATGTAACATTATGTCACCAGTACATGACCTGTATCTCCCCTTATATCACCTGCACATAACCTGTATATCACCAGTACATAACCTCTATTTCACCAGCACTTAACCTGTATATCACCAGTACATAACCTGCATATTACTTGTACATAGCCTGTATATCACCTTATAGCACCTGTACATAACCTATATCACCTCATATCACCAGTGCATAACCTGTATATCACCTGTAAATAACCTGTATCTCACCAGTACATGACCTGTATGTCATCTGATATCACCAGCACATAACATGTATATCACCAATACATAACCTGTATATAACATTATGTCACCAGTACATGACCTGTATCTCCCCTTATATCACCCGCACATAACCTGTATATGACCAGTACATAACCTTTCTTTCACCAGCACTTAACCTGTATATCACCAGTACATAACCTTTATTTCACCAGCACTTAACCTGTATATCACCAATACATAACCTGTATATACATAACCTGTATATCACCAGTACATGACCTGTATGTCATCTGATATCACCAGCACATAATATGTATATCACCAATATATAACCTGTATATAAAATTATGTCACCAGTACATGACCTGTATCTCCCCTTATATCACCCGCACATACCCTGTATATCACAAGTACATAACCTTTATTTTACCAGCACATAACCTGTATATCACCAGTACATAACCTGTATATCACCAGCACTTAACCGGTATATCACCAGTACATAACCTGTATATAACCAGTACATAACATGTATATCACCTTATATCACTTTTATACAACCTGTATATCACCAGTACATAACCTGTATATAACCAGTACATAACATGTATATCACCTTATATCACTTTTATACAACCTGTATATCACCAGTACATAACCTGTATATAACCAGTACATAACATGTATATCACCTTATATCACTTTTATACAACCTGTATATCACCCGTACATAACCTGTATATCACTAGTACATAATCTTCACTTCACAAGCACTTAACCTGCATATCACCAGTACATAACCTGTATATAACCAGTACATAACATGTGTATCACCTTATATCACTTTTTATACAACCTGTATATCACCAGTAAATAACCTGTATATCACCTTATATCACCAGCACATAACCTCTCCTCTTCCTCTTGTGTTATAATATCACTGACAGTTGGCTGTGGAATAGCTACTAGTAAGTGGTGAGGAAATTTCACACCTGGACATGTTGCACAGGTGCTGCTGCCTCCTATCACGGTATCACCGTGCTGGAGTTCACTGAGCTCCTGAGACCCATTATTTCACTAATGTATGTAGAAGCAATCCCAGCATGCCTAGCTCCTGCTTTTATTATACACCTGTGACCAAGGAAGTGATTTAGAAACACCTGATTTCAGTCATTTGTGAGGGATTCTTTTGATAATATGATGTATTTGACCAGTATTTGATATATATGTCACTTTATATTATTGATACTGTGTTGACTTCCATTTTAAATAAATGAATAGTGTAAATATTACAGTATTTAGGAAGTTTTTTGAGTTTTGATGTGAAATCATGCGTCACTTGTGGTCAGAAGGTTACAGAGAAAAAGTGGACAATTTGTCCGCTTGAGTAGAGAGTTAGTGAATGTGTGTGTGTGTGTGTGTGTTTGTGTGTCAATATGTGTGTGTGTGTGTGTGTGTGTATCCTCTAACTGAGGGACTTTGCTGTGAGTGGTGATTGTGTGTAGTGTGTGTCTGATTCCCCACAGAGGTGCCTGAGCTCTGAAAGGCTTTCAGCTGCTGTCGGAGTTATCGACTCTCTCTTTAGCCCGCTTTATTTCCTCTTTCTGACAGGTAAGAGGGTCCGCCCCCTCTCCCCTCACTAATGCATCTGTCAATCACACCACTGATTCAATTTAGTCCCGTTTCCAGTGTGATTAGGGCCGTGAGGAGGTTCAGCCATCGATTTTACCTGAAAAGAGGAACCGGGGAAACAAACTACAAGCCAAACGGATGGAGGAAAAAAAGATTTATAAAGTTTATATGCATATTTATTTCAATAATTCAGTTAGTTTGCCAACAACAAAGACATTATGTCATGGTTTTTCCTTTGCTTTTCTCATTTCTTTTTTCTTTTTTTTTCTCTTTATCCACTGTTAACGCTCACCCCTCTACAAAGGCGCGACAGAGGAGTCTGGTTTGACTGCGGTTTATATAGAGTGTAGCACAGGTGCAGCTGGTTGACTGCTGGGGATTCTGGGAATTAGAGTTTTAAGATTCAACTCAACCTTTTACTCCCCTATGCCTACCAGCTCCCCTGCTGGCATTCTGTGGTGCAGCACTGGAATATGACACATTATTTGACATCCAGCTTTTATGAAGAAGGTACAATTATAACATATTCCAATTAATGCATGCTCTATGTAAAAAAACACATTGGGACACCTGATTACTTATTGTTTCTTCTGAAATATATATATATAAAAAAATCTGAAATACCCATTTGGTGTCCCTTGTCTGTGCTTGTGTATAAATATCTTTTTTTTTTTTTTTTTTTTTAGATTGTTTGAATCTTTGTTTGTCCATTTCGCTTCTTTGTTTCCTAAAACCTAGTTAATTTGTTTTATCGTCTTTGTTTTTTAACGTTAATGTTTATCTTAGTCTATAATTCTTATTAGTCTCAGTTTTTTATTGTTTGTGTAATGTTTAAACATTCGTATCATATATCGTCATCGTGGTCCAATGAAAAACAACTCATTCTCCAAAAGGGCAACTTTACAGGAGAGAAAAAAGCCTTCTAAAGTTTCAATGGAATTCAATGTAAAAGAGCTTATTTCAGGTAATTTTGAAGAGTTTCTATTGGTCTGTTAATCAAGAAATTTCGAAATTGTGTAAGAGTGTGCGTGTTCAAGTTATGTAGTAAACTAAAAATCCACAAAAATGAAGATACTTGTCTTTCATTGGACAGCGAAGATATATTCTGAATGTGGCTAAAAATAAAGTTTCTTTTTGGTCTTTTATTAATTTATTGTGATATTTTGTGGTAATGTGAAATGCAATGCAAGACTGTCTGTCACTGCGTATTCATCAGGTTTAAACATGATAAAATTATATATTTTTCATTAGACCAACATAAAAATTCACCTTATATCTTTTCTCTTTTATATGTTGTGTTTCCAATTTTTTTAATACTCCTTTTTTTTGGCCGAACCAAAATTTGGTCCTTTGCTCAGGTGTTTTTTTTGTTTTTTTTTTTTTTCCTGGTGTTGGCATTTCCAGTGCCTGGAAACTCTACATCTACTACACAAATTTCCACAGATGGATTCAGAATCAGTAATCAGTGAGGTGATGATGGAGATATTTCAGGTTCAAGCTCCATTAGTAGTCTGTGGGTTTTTCACCAGTGAGTGTGAGACAGCTTCTCCAGAGTCTCACCATGTCGTCCTCTTTACAACAGTGTGCTCGCCATTTAGCTCCTCACACAAAGCCTATTATAAAACGTCAGCCAGCCTCAGGCCTTCCTCCGCCCGCAGTAATGAAACGCTTCCCTGACACTAAACGCACTCGGAGCGTCGGATAGGTGGAGGAGAGGGAGGAAAAAGACACGGGAAAGCACTCGGAAGAAGAACGGAGGGATGAGTCTCATGCAAACGTGGAGAGACGGGTAAATACCCATCTAGAACCATCAGGATGTTCCGTGTGGAGAAACCGGGGCTACTGAGGCCTGTAAGAAGGTGAAGATGAATATTTTACCTTATTTTATCTGGTTTATTGATGGAGAAAGAAGAAGAAAAGAAGGGAAAAAAAGAAGAGAAGGAGGCATGGCCTAGAGAGATGTTTCCACACCAGCACCTGTGATTGGGGTGAAATAAAGGTTTATTTTGGCTCCTGAAAGCTAATAAATAATTTAGACTGAAAACATACTACACCTTATGCTTCCACTCACTCACTCTTTGTGGCCAGTTTATTGGAAACACCCCCCTACTACACCTTGTGCTTTCACTCACTTACTCTCTGGCCACTTTATTGGAAACACCCCCCTACTACACTTTGTGCTTCCACTCTCTTACTGTCTGGCCACTTTATTGGAAACACCCCCCTACTACACCTTGTGCTTTCACTCACTTACTCTCTGGCCACTTTATTGGAAACACCCCCTACTACACTTTGTGCTTCCACTCACTCACTGTCTGGCCACTTTATTGGAAACACCCCCTACTACACTTTGTGCTTTCACTCACTCACTGTCTGGCCACTTTATTGGAAACACCTACCTACTACACCTTGTGCTTCCACTCACTCACTTTCTGTGGCCACTTTATTGGAAACACCTACCTACTACACCTTGTGCTTTCACTCACTTACTCTCTGGACACTTTATTGGAAACACCTACCTACTACACCTTGTGCTTTCACTCACTTACTCTCTGGCCACTTTATTGGAAACACCCCCTACTACACCTTGTGCTTCCACTCACTCACTGTCTGGCCACTTTATTGGAAACACCCCCTACTACACTTTGTGCTTTCACTCACTCACTGTCTGGCCACTTTATTGGAAACACCTACCTACTACACCTTGTGCTTCCACTCACTCACTTTCTGTGGCCACTTTATTGGAAACACCCCCCTACTACACCTTGTGCTTCTACTCACTCACTCACTGTGGCCACTTTATTGGAAACACCTACCTACTACACCTTGTGCTTCTACTCACTCACTCACTGTGGCCACTTTATTGGAAACACCTACCTACTACACCTTGTGCTTCTACTCACTCACTCACTGTGGCCACTTTATTGGAAACACCTACCTACTACACCTTGTGCTTCCACTCAATCACTGTCTGGCCACTTTATTGGAAACACCCACCTACTACACCTTATGCTTCCACTCACTCACTGCCTGGCCACTTTATTGGAAACACCTACCTACTACACCTTGTGCTTCCACTCACTCACTGCCTGGCCACTTTATTGGAAACACCTACCTACTACACCTTGTGCTTCCACTCAATCACTGTCTGGCCACTTTATTGGAAACACCCACCTACTACACCTTATGCTTCCACTCACTCACTGCCTGGCCACTTTATTGGAAACACCCCCCTACTACACCTTGTGCTTCCACTCAATCACTGCCTGGCCACTTTATTGGAAACACCCCCCTACTACACCTTATGCTTCCACTCACTCACTGCCTGGCCACTTTATTGGAAACACCCCCCTACTACACCTTGTGCTTCCACTCAATCACTGTGACCACTTTATTGGAAACACCCACCTACTAATAATACTAATTTGAACTGTACCGATATAGAGGCTTAATAATACATTTGTAAGCACTTATTATTGTTTTTATAAAGAAATATATGTGATTTTACCAAATTGAAAACCTCTGGAATATTTTTAGGAGGAAGATGGATGATCACAAGCCATCAAACCAAACTGAACTGCTTGAATTTTTACACCAGAAGTAAAGCAGCATAAAGTTATCCAAAAGCAGTGTGTAAGACTGGTGGAGGAGAACATGGTGCAAAGATGCATAAAAACTGTGATTAAATTTTATGAATATGAACTTTCTTTGCATTATTTGAGGTCTGAAAGCTCTGGATCTTTTTTGTTATTTCAGACATTTCTCATTTTCTGTAAATAAATGAATATTTTTATTTGGAATTTGGGAGAAATGTCTGTAGTTAGAATAGAACAAAAAAATGTTAATTTTACTCAAACATAAACCTATAAATAGCAAAGTTGCCAGTTATTTCACTCATTCTAAAGCCACAATGTAAGGTAAGCAGTCATCAAAAAATGTGCCCAATGTGACCTCACATTGGCCACTTTATTGGAAACCCTGACCTTGGGGACAGTGGGAGGGTGTGTCTAACAGTACAGTATCTTTGGTTGGTTTGTTGGTGGGTGAGTTTAAGGTCACTCTTTGAGCCGTGTGTCCTGACCTTCACTGTTAACTCAGAATATATTACACCAAATCATTTATTGGCTCAGATCTTTCTGAGATGAGCAATCATGCTGGATCTCTGGAGGCAACAGAAGCACAGGAATGAACTTGGCAACTGCAAAGCACACACACACACAAACACAGAACAAGAAGACTGTTACATCCAAAATATACCGGTTTTAGGTATTTTTATTTTTTAAATGGGCAACACTTTGTGTGATAGTGCTCTCTATATAGGGTACAAGACAAGGTAACATCAGCTACTACACAAGGATAGGGACAAACCAATTAATGTTTAGTTGTTGAATATTTGAGATCAGGTTTTTCTTTTTGTTTTGTGATCGATATTTATTATGTATGTTATATTTATTGAAGCCAGCTGACTAAGATTAGGTTTCTACATAACTTAATTATTAAATGAGTTCTGGTCTTCACAACAATAGAAAAACACAGTCTGCTTAAACTAATGCCAAATATATATACATATATATATATATATATATATATATATATATATATATATATATATATAAAATATAAAAAAATAATATATAAAATATATATATTAGGGGTGTCACGATTCTCTAAATCCTCGATTCGATTTTATTTCCGATTTTAGGGTCACGATTTGATTCGATTCTTGATTTTCTTTGTTCTTTTTTTTTTTTTTTACAGCAGAGAGGCCTATACCAGTTTTAGATTAGTCTATGGTCAGTCATTGGTTTGATTCATCAAATTTACAAGATCTTATTTTAAAAGGTGGGCTTGATATAAGTGATGCAAAGTGATACAAGTGATCTGTAATACACCACATTAGGCACTAATGGTCAAATTTAAATAATTTTATTAAGATATATATGTAATGCCACCTAGTGGCTTTTTTTGGTAGCAGCAGTGTGCACATAACAAAATAAATAATAAAATAAATACAGGAACAGTCATGTACAAAATAATAGAACAATTAGAGCCTTAACAAACTGAACTCTATCCTACTGTAACAGTTAAACATGACAAATAAGACTTTAAGACTTTTTCGGTCCCTGAGGTTGACAAGTTTTTTCTTTAATAAAGATATATAATTAACTTTATCTGAGAGAAAGATGCTCCTTAAGGTACCAAAACTATTAACATATTTGAGGCTAAACAAAACAACTGTTATTTTTATATTTTCAAGTTCTTCTTTAAGAAGATGAGAATGTCCACATTCTCTTAGAAAGGGCTGCTCTTTGAGCTACAGTGTGCTGCGCCATTTGCGGGAAGGATTGTCGATTCTCTTTTTTACTTCGATGCTCGAGACCATGACATAATCATGACACCCCTAATATATATATATATATATATATATATATATATATATATATATGTTTGGTCTTACCGTGGACACATAAACATCAAGGCTTTTAGAGATACTTTTGAAACCTTTTCCAGCTTCATTCAAGTCAACAATTCTTGAAGGTAGATCTTCTAAGACCTTGATCTTTTGTGTGTGTAATGAGGCATGATTCACATCAAGCAATGCTTCTTAAGAACAGCTCAATACTCAAAACTGGTGTGTGTTTTTTTTTTATAGGGCAGGGCAGCTTTAACCAACACATCCAATCCCAATCCCAATCACATCCTGCCTCCAATTAGCTCTTAGAAAAGTCATTAGTCTAGGGCAGGGGTCACTAATAGGCGGACCGCAGTCCGGGTCCAGACCCAGACGTTGTCCGATGCGGACCCAAACTGATAAACTACAGAGAAGGATTTAATTCTGACAGTGTTCATTTAAAGCAGCGTAACTTTTCTTGTTCACACTTCAGCGACGCGGCATCGCTCCCAAGGGCTTTCTCCGTCTTTCTCTCGCCGCTTTAGGGTGTGTCTCCTGAAAGAGCAAGCAGTTTATCTGCCAGCAGCAAGAATATGTAGAGTTGTAGTTCAGTGCTGTGTATGAACGAGACGCTGTTCTTTTTTTTTTAATTGCCCGGTGAACCCTGCTAAAACATCCGGTTCAGAACCAGCTGCTCCTCCGTCTCTGTTATCTTACAAAGGGGAATCTTAAAGCACAAAAAAGTCTGAAAAAGCCTGTAATCAGCCTCTCCTCCATTTTCTCACTCTGTAGTTCAGCCTGTGGTGTGTGTGTGGTGCTGAAGCCCTGTCGCTTCTAATTTGCATAAAGTTGAAAATATCTAATTTTTTTGCCGCTCGCTTCGCCTCGTTCGCGCCGCTGCAGCCGCTCTTCATATAAAACAGTGTGGAGTGTGTGTTTTGCGGCGCAGTAAACGCACAGACCAATCACCAAATGCTCCCCTCTGCCAATCAGATCTGTGCAGACCGCTGCCCCGGCTAGTAAATTGGGACACGGCCGGGAAAACGCCTTTATGAAGAGATAGGGAGCCCGAGAACGAGCGGAAAAATTAGAACAGGTGGGAACTAAAGACACAGCGAGCGCGAGAGAGATACAGGGGAGTAATGTACACAAAATCTGTCCAGAGAGGCATTTTATTATATATAACATATTATATATATATATATATATATATATATATATATATATATATATATATATGTTAACTTGTGTTATGATTCCCCCCCACACTGTGAATGTTAACATGTTGTGTTCAATAAAACAATGCAAACATATAATTTTCAGTGTTTGTCTATTGTTGGGACTTAGATAAAGATCAGAACACATTTAATGACCAATTTATGCAGAAATCCAAGTATAATCCCAAAGGAAGGGGTTCACATACTTTTACTTGCAACTGTATATAATCTTCACCTTAAAGCAAGTGAACATCAGCAGTGGTGTAATCTGACCTCAGATCATTTTAGATGGGTGTAGAGTACAATGCATGTATACATTTGTATCTCAGCTAGACTGGAGATGAAGGACATTAGGGCAGCGTAACTGCTGCTGTGATGGGTTTCTGTATGGTGAGGGTTATGGTGAAATGACAGTGCAGTCCAGTGTGATCAGATTGGATTGAGGTCAGTAGTGAGCGGTTAATGGTGAACGATGATGTGCATTCACCTTGAACTGAAACACCTCATTACTTATAAAAGAACTCATCTCTCTCTCTCTCTTTCTTTCTCTCTCTCTCTCTCTATCTCAGGATATAAGATGAGATTGAGATGGTTGGATATGGAGGTGTTAAAGATCTGTATGGATCCTGCAGCACATTTACCCACAGATGTTGCTGCAGCTGGTCCTGTAGATCCTGTAGCTCTACACTCGTACAAGGATTTACTGTACATAGCTTTAGACTCTTTAGAGTTAAATCAACACTTTCAAAATAGTTCAACATTTAACACCTTGCCAGAGTTCCTCTATAACTCACATTTGTGTTTGTTTGACTCCTTAAATAGTTACGCTAACACTGAAAAGAGTTAAAAAAAAAATAGAAGAAGATTAGTCAATTGATAAGACGATTAATTATTGAATTATTATTAATAAGGGGGACCCTACTTTTACCCTACCCTTTACGTTTTTGTGGTTCCCAATACCAGATAAAACATCCCTGCTTACTTCCAGACAGTGTATTTTTCCATTGCATGGGAACTTTAATCCTGCGTTGCAGTTTTCAGTGCATTGCCAACACTTTACAGTCACAGTTTACAGCACAGAAGATGGTAACTTGCTCTTATAGCCTGCAACACATTAGCTAGGCAAACGTCCAATATATAAAAAAATAATAATAATAATGGAAGGTAGCCCTGGTGGGCAAGACTGCACACTGATGGTAAGTTAGGATTGGAGGGCAGAGTTTAATTAAATACCTGCAAAGTCGGTCAGTATTTATTGTGTTAATTTGGGTTAACACTTAAATACCCAACTCTGTCAAATAACTCCATCAATGGACACAATTTATACAGTCATATGAAAAAGTTTGGGCTCCCCTATTAATCTTACTCATTTTTAGTTGTAAATATTTGGGTGTTTGCAACAGCCATTTCAGTTTGATATATATAATAACTGATGGACACAGTAATATTTCAGGATTGAAATGAGGTTTATTGTACTAACAGAAAATGTGTAATATGCATTAAACCAAAATTTGACCGGTGCAAAAGTATGGGCACCCTTATCATTTTATTGATTTGAATACTCCTAACTACTTTTTACTGACTTCCTGAAGCACAAAATTGGTTTGGTAACCTCATTGAGCTTTGAACTTCATAGCCAGGTGTATCCAATCATGAGAAAAGGTATTTAAGGTGGCCAATTGCAAGTTGTTCTCCTATTTGAATCTCCTCTGAAGAGTGGCATCATGGGCTCATCAAAACAACTCTCAAATGATCTAAAAACAAAGATTGTTCAACATAGTTGTTCAGGGGAAGGAAACAAAAAGTTGTCTCAGAGATTTAACCTGTCAGTTTCCACTGTGAGGAACATAGTAAGGAAATGGAAGAGCACAGGGACAGTTCTTGTTAAGCCCAGAAGTGGCAGGCCAAGAAAAATATCAGAAAGGCAGAGAAGAAGAATGGTGAGAACAGTCAAGGACAATCCACAGACCACCTCCAAAGAGCTGCAGCATCATCTTGCTGCAGATGGTGTCACTGTGCATCGGTCAACAATACAGCGCACTTTGCAGAAGGAGAAGCTGTATGGGAGAGTGATGCGAAAGAAGCCATTTCTGCAAGCACGCCACAAACAGTCGCAAAAGCAAAAGCACACCTCAGGCGACTCTGTTTGTGGCGTGCTTGCAGAAATGGCTTCTTTCGCATCACTCTCCCATACAGCTTCTCCTTGTGCAAAGTGTGCTGATTAAGATTAATAGGGGTGCCCAAACTTTTTCATATGACTGTATCTGACTGAGTTAAAATTACACTTTGAGAGTAAAAAAAAATCAACTCTCAGCTGTGTAAAAATCTGAAATTTCAACTCCCTTTAGTTTTTATTGTGTAGGGTAAAGTGGCAGTGCGTAAGCATTTCTGAGAGGAGAAGACTATGGATAAAATATAGTGTTTAATGGAAACAGTGTGCTGAAACCACCATCCCTGCTAAGCCTAATAATATATTAATTGTAAAAACTGGGGTGTCGGTCGGTTTTCGCGTGAGCTCTTCTTCTGGCCACATCACGCATCTTTACGTACTTACGTCACTTGTACAGCCTCTAAAAGAGGATCCGGCTCAGTTTTACTGAAGGCGAGCGGCTGGTGGAGCAATGGAGACTTCAGAAGAGGAAACTCAGAGCTCAGTAGCTCATTCACTCATAGTAAAACCAAAGAAATGAAGGAGTGAAGATTCTGACTGAGCGCTCTCTCTCTCTCTCTCTGTCTCTCTCTCTCTCTGACTGAACATAACCTGGAATCGGATTCATCTGCTCTGAAAGGAGACTGCATCACACCCGCCCAGTTTAAAATGATTCTTCCAAAAGATATACTTAAGTATCTGCAGAATTGTGCGAGGTGTACTCACTTTTTTGGTTACACTGTATGAGGTAAACTAATATCAACAAAAATGGGAAACTTGTATTTCATTGGACAGCGACAAATTAAACTGTAGTCAAACTATTCTGTAGCTTCCTCTGAGAACTCTTTCTACAGTTCTTCACACTGGTTGTTGTTTGTAAGTCTTACAAGCTTTCCGGACCAGGGCTTCAGATCAAAGCCTCAACGCAGCGCTGCCCAACCGCACTGATAACACTGACCAGTACACAAACGCTGTCTCTGCTTATCAGCTGCAGCACTGCCCATTCAGCCTGGCAGCTCCAATCCTGCCACTCCTGCTGTAGCCCTGCAGTCGGGGGCATTGGCCATGACTCAGCGGGTTTGATTCCAGCTGTTACCCGCCGCCTCGGTGCCCCTGAGCAAAGCACTTAATTCCATGTAGCGCCGGGGAGAGGGACGGCTAATGCGAGACGCTCCGGGCCAACGCAGAAACGTCAGCTAAATTACTGAAAGTGCTGTTCTAATACTGAATAAAGCTCCCCTCGCGAGTCACGCTACAAAACTAGATGTCGCTTTTGTTTTCAGTCAGAGAGCCATGCTTGAGGTGGGATTCCTCTTAAGTTCTGCAAAAAAAGCAAAGAAAAGTAAAGATAAGAATAAAAAATTAACGTTGAGGATGTAGAGATTTGAATAAATAAAGATAATAAAGATATACTGTAAGATCGCAAAGAACCTTTACATTGGTGCAGAACATTTATATTTACAACTTTCTTAAAATATATTGTTTTAAGCAATATCCATTATAAATAGAGCCAGTATGAAACATTGCACATCATTTGTGCTCTGCTGGATATATATTGAAACATGCTATTTATAATATGTTTGAATAAAATGATCATTGTTGTTTTATTCTATAAACTACAGACAACATTTCTCCTAAATTCAGAATAAAAGTATTGTAATTTAAAGAATGTATTTGCAGAAAATGAGAAATGTCTGAAATAACAAAAACGATGCAGAGCTTTCAGACCTTAAAGAATGAAAAAAGAAAACAAGTTTATATTCATAAAGTTTTAAGAGTTCAGAAATAATCAATATTTGGTGGAATAATCCTGGTTTTTAATCACAGTTTTCATGCATCTTGGCATCATGTTCTCCTCCACCAGTCTTACACACTGCTTTTGGATAACTTTATGCTGCTTTACTCCTGGTTCCTTCCTCTTGATTATGTTCCAGGGTTTTTAATTTGGTAAATTTTTTTAGATGTATATTTTTATGTATGTTATGTCTATTGGAGTCAGCAGTCTAAAGTGCTGCCACTATGATCAAGAGTTTGCTGGTTTGAATCCTGGTCATGTAGCTTGCCAACAGCTGCCAAAGCCCTGAGAGATCACAATTGGTCTTGCTCTCTCTGGGTGGGTACAGTAGATGGTGCTCTTTCCCCTCATCACTCCTAGGGTGATGTGGATCAGCACGAGGCTGCGTCTGTGAGCTGATGTATCCGAACGCAGTCGCCGAGCGTTAGCGCTGTGATGCTACTCGGTAATGCTGCATCAGCATTAAAAAGCGGTGGAGTCTTTCTTCACATGTATCGGAGGAAGCATGTGCTAGTCGTCTTAACCCTGCTGGTGTGTTGGATCATAACTAGTCATAGGGGAGGGTCTTAATGAGTGGGTTGGATGATTGGCTGTGTAAATTGGGGCGAAAATGGAAAAAAAATAAAGAAATACAATGATAAAACTTCACCATTTAATAAAGTTTATTACTGCTATTTGTGTCATTTATAATAAAGTATTCCCAATGCAACTTAAAAAACTCAACCAGCATAGTTTTATGTGTTTTCGGTATTTATCAACATTAATTAATATAGTTTAAGTCAATTTATGCATTTTCTGTCCTCTTTAATAATTTTATTTATGGATATTTTTATAATTTTAACATAGATTGAGCTCTGCTTTTGGAAATATTTACAAAATATATCACTGTGCTTAATACCTAAAAAATCCAATAATACAGTAACAGATTTGGGGCGAGACTGAATCGTTAAGTGGAATCTGACTGGTGTCGAAATAGTGCCAAATAACCGTGTCCAAAAAAAGCTGACTGACAGCCCCGCCACCTTTCCCCGAGAGAGGATTGAGACGGTGTGTCAGACAGCCCCCATTAACCAGCAAAACCAGCAGCAGCAGAAATGTTTCCACGGAACAAAGTTGGGAAAGTTCTGGCAAAATGGAGCAGAAGAGCAGCTGGCACGAAATGTTTACATCAGGATGGCAAACTTGACAACTTTCTGAAAAATGCAGATATCCGCCGTGTCATTTCTGAAATACCTTTATTTTCGTGGCAAACTGTTGCAATTTACACTGTTAGAAAACACCAAAAATATATACATAATATATCAGTATATTGAGGTATAAACACATCTGCAACAAACTAATTACTAAAGACTTGTTTGCCAGACATCACCATTTAAAATGCATGCTGCCGCTCTTTAATTATACAATATTATAAATTTAGCATGCTACAGTTTCTGCTCTTTTAATACAGTTAAATTGCTATACACTACAATACAGTTTATGCTCTTTAATTTGAGTTGAACTGTAAAACAGTGTACATACTGTAATTTTACTATAGGGCAGATTTGATATTGCTGCTCTTTTATTTGAGTTAAATTGCTATATACTACCTATACTTTCATTATAGTACAGTTCATGCTCTTTAGTTTGAGTTAAACTGTAATACAGTGTTCATACTTAATTTTAGTATAGGGCAGATTTGATATTGCTGCTCTTTTATTTGAGTTTAATTGTTATATACTACCCATACTTTCACTATAGTACAGTTTATGCTCTTTTATTGGAGTTAAACTGTGATACAGTGTTCATACTGTAATTTTACTTTGATTAGATTTGATTGTCTGCTCTTTAAATTGAGATATGTTATGAAGTATTACTTTACTGATGTATACGTTTACTATAGCAATGTTGTTGCACTTTTAATTAAGTTAAATTGTGATGCAGTATTCATATGTTCAGTATAGTACAGTTTCTACTATTTGAATTGAGTTAGATTGTGATGTTTTTTGGTGTTTTTAAAATGTGTAATAATATGATGCAGTACCCAATTCATGAATAATTCAATTAAAAGAGCATAAACTGTACTATAGTGAAAGTATAGGTAGTTTATAGCAATCTAACTCAATTAAAATCATTTAAAAAAAGTTAACTTTTAACTTTGCTATAGTAAAAGTACAAGTAATGTTCTTTTCTAACTCAATTTAAAAAGCAGAAAATAAAATATGCCCTGTAGTAAAATTATGAACATTGTATCACAGTTTAACTCAAATTAAAGAGCATTAACTCTACTATTGTGAAAGTATGGGTAGTATATAACAGTTTCACTCGATTTAAAGAGAAGAAAACTGCACTGTAGTGAAGGTATGGGTAGTATATAGCAATTTAACCCAATTTAAAGAGCAGAAACTGTACTATAGTAAAAGTAAAGGTTGTATATTGCAATTTAACTCAATTTAAAGAGCAGAAACTGTACTGTAGTAAAAGTATGGGTAGTGTATAACAATTTAACTCAATTTAATGAGCAGAAACTACTGTAGTAAAAGTGTGGGTAGTATATAACAATTTAACTCAAATTAAAGAGTAGAAACTGTACTATAGTAAAAGTATGGGTAGTATACAGCAATTTAACTCAAATTAAAGAGCATGAACTCTACTATTGTGAAAGTATGGGTAGTATATAACAATTTAACTCAATTTAAAGAGCAGAAACTGTACTGTAGTAAAAGTATGGGTAGTATATAACAATTTAACTCAAATTAAAGAGCAGAAACTGTACTCTATTAAAAGTATGGGTAGTATATAACAATTTAACTCAATTTAAAGAGCAGCAATATTGACTATATTGTTTATTATATTGACTGCATGGTTATAGAGCAGAACCTGTACTATAACTTAGATTGCTGTAACGCAATCTAACTCAATAACAAAAAGCTGAAACTATTATAGTGAAATGTTGGGCACTGTTTCAGAATGTAACTCAATTAAAAGAACATTTAAACTAGACTATAATGGAAGTATGGGTATCACAATTCAGCTCAGTTAAAATAGCTAAAACTATGATACTGAAAATACAGATACTGTATCACAATCTAACTCAAATAGAAAAGCTAAAAATACACTGTACTGAATGCAATGGCACAATAGCACAATCAAACTCAATTAAAAGTGATTAAATTATACTATAATGAATTTATAGGTACACTGTCACGATGTAACTCAATTGTAAAAGCAGAAATTGTACTATATTGAGCATTTAAGAACTATATCACAATCTAACTCAAATAAAAAAAACAGAAACTGTACTATATTGAAAGTACTAGTACTGTATCAAAATCTAACTCAACTAAAAGTATGTAAAAATCATTATATTAGTGTTATAGTTAAAATGTTGGTAATTTATCAGTTGATTGATTGAGTTAGACTGTGATACAGTACACATACGTTCACTAGAGCACAATTTCAATGTTTTACACTTTTTTTTCTAGACTTTTTCCAATCCTGATTAATAGATTATTAGCTGTTTTTAATTAGCTGGTCAGGGTATCTGAACTTCTTTCAGCTGTTATTTTATTTCTGTAAGCTGAACAGAAACGTTGGTTAAAACTCAGAGAGATGGGTTTTGTACCTGTGCAGGGTTTGAGGCAGATTGCGGCGCTGTGGGGACAGAAATTACTTAATTAACTCGTGACATTTTCTGGGATTTGTGAATAAATTAGCGTAATTTAATTATCACGGCTGTTTATTGGAAGGAAACATTAGGGCTGAAAAGCTGCTCCTCAGCCTTTTTTTTTTTTATTTTTTTTTTTAAAGGAGACCAAACACCAAAGGGCACTTTTTCTGTATCTCTCTTTCTCTCTCTCTCCTTCCTCCTTTTCTTTCTCATATGTCTGTCTCTCTGTCTCACTATCTTCTGCCTTCTCTATGCATTCTCTCAATTATAGAGTCTCAGGAAGAACAAGAAGAACAAGTGAAATAGCACCAATTTTCACCCTCTACGATTTTATACAGAAATGTTGGTACCCCTTTAAAATAAAACTACCTGTATTAAGGGTCTATAAATGGTTTACAACTAGTTTATTAATGGTTAATTAGGTTGTAAATGCCTTAAAAATCATTAATAATCAGTTATAACACAGTAGAAAGGGCAACAATGACCTGTTGTTTGCCAAATAGTGAACCCAAAGCCATCTTTTATTGTTGTATTGTTGGGCAACAATGGCCTGTTGTTTATAAAGGACTAAAAGAGTTAGTGGTGGAATGATTAAACTTGGGAGTTAAATGGTTAAACTGATGATGACGGATGGAGAATATGGAGATGGAGAAGCAAGCCGAGTTAGATGGAGAAGACAAAGTAAGCTCAGTATCTTATAAGATCTGAAGTTCAACAATACAAGAACAAAAGATGGCTGTGGGTTCTAGGGGTGGGCAATATTATATCGTATACAATATATCGTGACACAGAAATATCATGATATTAAAAATCCATATCGTGATAATAGAGATGTTCTGTCTTAAAAGTAGTCTATTATTTACTGTGAAGCTTTAGGTGTATTTATTGTATAATTGTTTTAGTTTGCAGTTTATATGCATGCACTAAATATTCTGCAATATTTTTTGCTGCATTATATTATTTTATGCTATATTATTTATTTTACCACATTATGATCATACTGTTATACTATTATACTATATTCCTGAAATTAATGAATTATTTTTCTGTTTTCCTATATCGCCATGTATATCGTTATCGCAAAAATACCCTGAGATATCGTGATATTATTTCAGAGCCATATCGCCCACCCCTAGTGGGTTCACTATTTGGCAAACAACAGGTCATCGTTGCCCTTTCTATGTATGAGTTATAACTGATTATTAATGATTTTTAAGGCATTTACAACCTAATTAGGTACCATTAATAATAAATAATAACTCATTGTAAACCATTTATAAACCCTTTATAAAGGTAGTCTTATTTTAAAGTGGTACCCCGAAATGTTAGATAATTTAGAATAAAAAAAAACAAGCAGAATGGAGAGATTTATTTATTTTATCATTAAATCAGGGTTCATAGACTTTTTAACCAATACATTTCCATGATTATTTTATGACTTTTTCATGCTTTTAAGGCACTTTTTCTTGACCATATGATTTTTAAAACCAAAAATCAACTAAAACGAATTAAAACCGATTATTGTAGGCTTTAAGTGAATCTGATAAAATAAATTAATAATAATTACACACAATCTTTAATTATAAAATGTGTGTCAGATCCTGAGAGCTCCATTGTTTAGGGCTAAATTACTGAATTCACTCTGAGCTGATGTATTTTGTTAGCTCAAAATAGATTTTCTCCATCAATAAAACTAAAACACAAATATTTGTAGACCAAATTTGCATGACTTTTCCAAAATGTTCTGGGTATTTAAATTTTTCCACAACTTATTCAGGCCTGAAAACCATTTTCATGTTTTTTTATGACTGTACAAACCCTGTTGAACCCTGTTAAATGCATTTACAGCCATTTAATGTCTGTTTGTGGTTCAGAAAAGCCAAGCAGGATGAGCAATACACAAAACACAAAAACCACAAACATATCTGGGAGTGCAAACACACTAGACAGTTCTGATGGAGCAGAGCAGTGCTGAGCTATTCAGGCCTAAATCTAAAATCAACCTTTAAAAAGTTAGTTTTCTTTTTTGGCCTATGTTCAATTCATGATTGATACCGTATATCAGCAAATGCAAAAAAAAAAAAAAAAAAAAAAACATTTTCTATCTCTCTCTTTTTTTTTAATCATTTGTCTTTAAAGGACAATTAACGATTATATTTTCAGTGGTAATTGATACAATTATCAGGGTGTGTGTCGTCAGATATTAAGGAAACATGCTGAGTTAAAGCACTGGCTGCTCTTCTCAGCAGGGCTTCAGTCAGTACGTTCCTATTTGGTTTTGGCCTCTGATTCTGCCTGCTGCTCATTACCCAACACTAACTCCACCCTCAAGATCGCCAATAAACTACAGTGAACGAGTGGTGCTGCAGCATGGAAGCTAGCACGCAGGGCTGGTTCAGCTGAAACCTTAGCTGCTACACAGCCTAAAATGCCTCAGCATGCCTCAAAAAAGCTTAGTGACTAAAGAATGAGTAAAACATTTACTTTAAGTAAGTATTGGCAGTAAGGTTGTACGTTTCTCTGCTTTTCCTACCAGCGGCACCTGCCCAGTCTTTACTGGCTTTGCTTGATCTCATAACTGAGATCCGGACCAGGCTGCAAAAAATTGGATAAAACCGATTGCCTTAAAAAGGTTAAGTAATGTAATGTTGTTTTTCCTAGTTTTCAGAACTAGAAATTGTGTTGTTTCTACTGTTTTTATTATTACACACCCAGCTCACTCCATCTCTCTCTGTCTGTCTTCTCTTTCTTCCTCCTCCTCCTCTCTTCCTGTCATCTTTGTCCTCCTCAGGCCGGTTAAACAGACAGATGAAGCGCTGAATTGGCGTGAAATATGACTGAAGTCCAGCTTCATTTCGTCCAGCAGGAGAACGCTGACCTTCTGCTCCTCCTGATATCAAATCACAGATATGAGTCATAATCAGAAACCCGGCGCATACCTGACAACGTTAGCCATTTCCTGTCTGTGTGTCAAATAATCTCACCAGTATTAATCTCCAGTCTAATGGAACCAGTCAGACTGGGGCACGGAGGCCATTAACCATGCCTGTGATATGACGGCACTTATCGTATCCAGGCCTGACAGCGCTCTGTTCCTTTATTAAATATTAAACTTTGGCATTTTATTGTGTCTTTTATTCAATAAGGAGAAGCTCGTCTGGGGTTTGACAAAGAGGAGTCCGTCCAGCAGCCAGTAAAAGCAGTTACACTGGTTTAAGGCATGTCATTATGCTCATTGCTCTCTTACACCACTGTTAAAACAGTGTCAGAGTTTAGGAATAAATGTTTCTATATATTTGGGCGGCGGAAAACACAAAGGAGCTTTACTGACTGATTAAAACCCTGACAACAGTCAACGGTCAGAGTCCATTCCTATATGTGCTCCCAGTGCTGCAGAGAGCAACCCCGAACTATTATCCAACAATAAACAGAATAAAGAATAAATTAACGTTGCTTTTCCCTTAAATGAGCTGCTGGTGTATCTTCACAGTGTGAACAAGCAGATCAGATCAGTATCTGTCTCTGCTGAGACGCACAAAAGCGCCGCACTGTTAAGATACGAATGCGCCAAAGTCAGAGGTCACCTGACTCTTAAAGGGTATCACAGCTGACACAATGATTGGTTTATTTCATGTTACGCCCGAAATTAACTACACCCACCAACTGGTCAATCAATTCTCTTTGTCCTTTTAAGATATTAAACATACCTTTAGTCACGCCTAGAGTGCGCTACAGGTGGTTTTCTCTTTATCTAAAACTTTATTATTAGATATTTAAAAGGATCTAATTCTAAGGGCACTATTTTAGTAATCTATAGACGAGCTGTCAACTTTGTGCACCATGCAACATGATTTAGGGCATGTTGGTGTGTCTTTGGTATCGTAACAATGTGAAAAGTACGCCTTTCACAGCTCTAAATGTGCAAAAGCCATCTACTAATTCTCATAATTAATCATAAGTGTGTTTTGAGCATAAAGTGGAAGAAACCAATCAGTGTGTCACTTAACCCTCCCTTTAAGAACCAGGTCTTTGGCGGATTGCTATTTTAACGGTGCAGAGGAAACTCTGATCTGCTCGTTCAAGCTGTGAAGACACACCAGCAGCTCATTTAAGGGAACGACAATGTTATTTTATTTAGTATTCTATTTACTGTTGATTTAAAAATTGGGTTTCTGCACTGCTGCGTGTGCATGTGTGTTTAACAAAGATGGAGTGTACCTGTGTTGCCGAGATAGCAATGAACATCAGACTGTTGACTGTCTTCTGTCTAGGTTGTATTCAGTCAGTGGAGCACCTGTGTTTTCTGTTGCAACATATATATAGCAATACACCTGAATTTTACCTATATTCAGAAGCTCTGTTGCTATTTAAACGAAAAATAGACTGTTGGTGGGTGTAAGATAGAAATGAGCATAAAAAACACACCTAAACAGGTTAAATTTTATAATAAAGAGAATAATTGCATGTGTTAACAAAAATATATATTTGTTTTTTTTTACATTATTTTTGTTTGTGCTAAAAATGACCCTCCAGTGACCTCTGAGTTAGCTGCTGAACATTTTCATTTACTTAAATGAAAAAAAAAAAAAATGCACCATTTTGCTGAGCAATTTCTCGCCTCTCTCTCTCTCTCTATCTCTCGTTATCTCTCAATTCTTCTCTCTCTTTATCTCTCACTTTCTCCACCAGCTGTGCGTGGCATATGCCCGTCAGCTCGGAACGCGGTCCGTTCGGCGGGTCGAGAGACCCCTGCTAGCCTTCGTTAAAACTCACTTTGACTTTCAGCGTCCTCCCCAAAGCAGCAGGGCTCCTGGCATGCTAATTAAGCGCCGGATTCTCGCTCTAATTGGCTGTTCAATAAAACATGAGAAAAGCCCTTAACGAGGTGAAACCACCATTACCGAGGAGCTGATTGCATTGTGTTGATTAATACAATTTAATACAATTAGTGATGGCCAGCAGCAGGAGGAGAGGGGGCGGAGTCAAGAGTCGAGAGCTTCTTATGTAAGTGTCTGTGTGTGTGTGTTTTTTTATTCTGCATTTTTAGGGCAAAATAACTGAAAATATTACAATAAATCAACAGAATCAACTCTATAGACCCCACGGGGTAAAAATAAATAAATAAAGTATTTTTTATATAGATATTTACACACATTGGAGTGAAATAGTACAGTATTTGTCCCCCTACTGATTTCTTTTGTTGCTTTTTTGTCATACTAATATTTTACAGATATACAGATTATCAAACAAACTTTAATATCAGACAAAAATAACCTTTAATTAATATAAAGAAAACAACTTTTTAAATGATAATCTTATTTATTAAAAGAATTCAACAGCTGCAGTCAAGCTTTAGTGATAACTGGTAACGAGTCTTTCTTATCTCTGTGGAGGAATTTTGTTTTACTCTTCTTTACAGAATTGTTTTAATTCAGATACATTGGAGGATTTTCCAGCATAAACGTCCTGTTTAAGATCATCTACAGCATCTCAATCAGATTTTAACTAGACCCTCCAAAACCTTCATTTAGTTTTGTTTTTTTTAAGTCATTCAGATGTGAACTTTATGATTGTGTGCTTTGGGTCATTGTCCTGCTGCAGAACCCAAGTACTCCTGAGCTTGAGGTCACTAAGGAACATATGGATGGATTTTCTCCTTCAGGATTTTCTGATAAACAGCAGAATTCCTACTTTTATCTATTACAGCAAGTTATCCAGCAGCTCCAGACCATCACACACACACACACACACACACCACCGCCATGTTTTACTACGTTCAGTATATTGTTCTTTTTTCTGATATTGTGTCTTTTATAGTTTTACTCCAGATGTAACGGATGGACACACACCTTCCTAAAAGCTCCACTTTTGTCTCGTCAGTCCTGTAAAGAATATTTACTCAAAGTTCTGGAGATCATTAAGATGTTTTTTAGTAAATGTTTAAAGCTATTTTACTCTTCTTCTTCTTATTTGTCGCTAGAAATAATACATAAGTACATACTGTATATCAATATATCTGTAATATGTATAGGAAATACTAATCTAATTATTATTATCACATATTTGACCTTATTATTTATAATCAATACATGTACAGTATGAGACATATTATTATTATTATTATTATTATTACATACATGAATGTGTTTATATATAAATTACACACAGACAACTGCTATTACACAGCTCTGGGAAAAAATAAATAAATAAAACAAGTTCATAATCACAGTTTTTTATGCATCTTGGCATCATGTTCTCCTCCACCAGTCTTACACACTGCTTTTGGATAACTTTATGCTGCTTTACTCCTGGTGCAAATATTCAAGCAGTTCAGTTTGGTTTGATGGCTTGATTATATTACAGAAGTTTTTAATTTAGTAAAATCAAGGAAACACATCATTTTTTAAGTGGTCTCTCCTTTTTTTCTTTAAGGTAATTAATATAAAATTAAATTAGAAGTATTAATTTTTTGTGTGTCAGTGATGTATACATTATAATTATTGTATGGCATGTTCTGTATGTTATTTATAGGATTTAATCCCCAAAACTGTGCTGAAGCTCTCATTATAACCTGTGTCTGAGTGTGTGTGTGTGTGTGTGTGTGTGTGTGTGTGATATATTCCTAATATTAAATTTTGGCGTGTCATACATCTCAGCTGAAGAAGATCAAGTGCACACACACACACACACACACACACACACAGTGTTACACACAGTCAGAGCAGGGCGTCTCTATTGGATTACTGCTGCTCTCTGACATGATTGACACACTGATCTCCTCTCGCTCGGCACCATTTGCCTGCTCCGCTACCTTATTGCTATCAGCCCGGTCCATCTGCCAGCGCTCCAAATTGAAAAATAAAGTCTGCACTCATTACACACACACACACACACACACACACACACGTGCCCTTGACAGCACCGGCCGCACCTTGAAGAGTGTGTGATGGCGAGCAGCTCTAATGGAGGCTAATCCGTTCAAGATGCCTCTGTTTAGCCGGGCGGCCGCGCCGCGAGGAGCTGGCACTGCCCGCCGCTCGTAATGAGCTCACTTCTCTTTTTTCTCCTCCTTCCATCCATCCCTCCATCCTCCCTCCGTCCGTCCGTACATCCTCCCTTCAGAGTCAGCGAGGGGGAGCAGATATGGATACAGCCATCTATAATTCATGTTGTTGTCTGGCTGTATCGATTTCGCTCTCTGGAGGGGAAATTCTTCAAACGTGAAAGTCAGCGGAGTTTCATTTAAAATTGAAGAGGGAACTCGGAGCCGGACGACTTATAAATCCAGCCTGTGATCTCCATCCGCCACCCAGGACCTCCAGCAGGACCTGCAGGAGCCTGGTAAGAGGGGCCTAATTACAGTATACAGGATACAGGCCTGTTTACCATTATCTGCCGGTAATTTACACTTCATAATTTCAAGATCATAATCATTCGCTTGGACCCCTCCCACATTTAAAATCAAATACTATGCTGAATTATTATGTTGAAAGTGAAACACCCCAAACATAATGGTTTGATGAGTGTGTGACAGCAGTCACATTTTTTGTAGTTGTAATTCCTACCCTGACCTGTGGGGGCAGTACTGGTTATTTACCCCAGATTACAAGCCATCCCAAAATGAAAGCAATGTGGTAACAATAGAAGTTCAGAGGAAGCTGTTGCTTTATTCCTACCAATGAACCTTTGCTTTGTTTGAGGAACTTCAATGAAGTGGTTTAATCACATTTGTGTAAGAAAAATCTTGGTAGTTGTTTGTACTTCATAAATAAGCCTTGGGGTAGTAATGGATGACCAGTTATCATTCTCGAGCCATATTGCAAATCTGACTCACCTGGTCATGCAGATTTCTTCTGTATAAAATCCGAAGAATTCGACCGTTTCTCTCTCAGGAAGCCACTCAGGTTCTTGAGCAGTCTCTCTCTTGTCATCTCAAGACTTGACTACTACTGCAACTCTCTATTGGCTGGTCTTCCAATGCGAGCCACCAAAACCCCGCAACTAGTTTAGAATTAGCAACAGCACGAATCTCCAGTCTTCAATCTTCCAAAGTTCAGTCATGACTCCTTTGCTGTGTTCCCTTCATTGGCTTCCTGTTGCTTCACCCGCATCAGATTCAAAACCCTGACTCTGACCTACAAAGCCAAAAACGAACCAGCTCTTTCAAACTTGATAGCAATGATCAAAGCCAGATCTGTACCAAGAGCTCTAAGAGCTTCCAGTACGGCTCGATTCAGCTCAAACCAACACCCCTTTATAATAACCAACAGAAAACAAACATCCCGACTCTTCTCTGTTCTAGAGGACCAAGGTGGTGGAACCAACTTACACTGGGTGTCAGAACAGCATCAACAGAATCACTGGCGCTCTTCAAACACTGTCGACCTACTTAAGACTTATCTTTTCAAAGAGTTTTTAAACAGGTTGTAAACATGATCAGGCTCTGTGTATCTCTTGATCCTAGTCTCTACAAACTAGCTATGGATATTTGACGTAGCATCAAAGCACTGTTGTCGGAAGTCGATTGGGATAATAGCGTAAATAAATGTTGAACTTGTGACATACAAAAATAAGAGAGCTAATTGAAAACTTCTGGAATATAATCAGAGGAAGATCACAAGCCATTAAACCAAACTGAACTGCTTGAATTTTTGGACCAGGAGTAAAGCATAAAGTTATTTAAAAGCAGTGTGTAAGACTGGTGGAGGAGAACATGATGCCGAGATACATGAAAACTGATTAAAAAACAGAGTATAAAAAAACAAATAGAGTATAAAAAACCAAACAGAGTATAAAAAAAACAAATATTGATTATTTCTGAACTCTTGAAACTTTATGAATATGAACTTGTTTGCATTATTTGAGGTTTAAAAGCTCTTTTCATATTCTCTGCAAATAAATGCTCTAAATGACAATATTTTTATTTGGAATTTGGGAGAAATGTTGTCTGTAGTTTATAGAATAAAACAAAAATGTTCATTTTACTCAAACATATAAATCTATAAATAGCAAAATCAGAGAAACTGATTCAGAAACTGAAGTGGTCTCCTAATATTTTTCCAGAGCTGTGTAAAAAAACAGTTTATGAAGAACAGCAGATTAACCTTCGAAATGGGAAAAAAAAATGTACCAATATAAAAACTGAAATCAGGATTCCAGATAATAAATCTCATTCCAGAAGCTCCATATAATCCCACACATCAGGGATTTACAATATTCAGAGTTTCTGTAGACAATCATACGGTAACACTTTATTTTAAGGAGCACAAATTAGGCGCTTATTAATGTCTTATTATTTGCTTAATAAAGCCTTAATTGGACATTTTTAAATGATTTATTCACTACTTCTTAGGCTTTATTCTGTGTAAGAGTTATTGGTGCTTAATAAAGCCTTAATTAGACATTTGTAAATGATTTATTCACTACTTATTATTGTTTATTCTGTGTATTCAGTGTTATTGGTGCTTAATTAGGGGGTCTGTGATTGATTAAATATTTATTCAGTTTTTTTTGTGTCTAATTAGTGATGAACAGAATCTCACTTTAGAATATGGTGCACTTCTTGATCTATTAGTGATTTATTAACCCCTTATTAACTCAATAAACTCCAGCACAGCCATAACCTTACCAAACTCTCATAGATCAAACTGCTGCCAATTAAACACTAATAACATGTAGAATAAGCTAATTAGCTAATAGTTAATGCTTAATAATCTAATCTGCTTAACAGGGTGCTGACATAACTGTTTATAGTGCACTATAAGAACTAATACAGCCATTATTGATAATTTCCACATAACAGACCTGTATAATTAAGCACCAATAACACTTATAGCACAGAATAAAGCCTAATAAGTAGTGAATAAATCATTTACAAATGTCTAATTAAGGCTTTATTAAGCAAATAATAAGACATTAATAAGCGCCTAATTTGTGCTCCTTAAAATAAAGTGTTACCCATCATACATATATCACATACAGTGCATCTATCATAATATGAGTCCTCTTGCCATGATATCCTTTTATTTATTTATTTTTTGCAGTGATTGACTCATTTCCTGTGTGAGGCAGCGGATCTCTCCAGCAAATCCCTCATTGAGGCTCATCACATCCTGCTCAAACCAGCTATCTACTAAACGTTCTTTAAATAGAGACATGAGAGAATGAGAGAGAGAGAGAAAATAGATGAGTAATGAAAGGAGGAAGAAAGAACAGAAGAAAGGATGAATGAAAGAACCTCCTGTCACCCAAATCTTCTCTGAGTTTAGCCTCTTTTTCATCTCTAAATCTCCAAATCCTCTAATTACAGACTGTTAAACTCTACAGTGGCATATAAACATTTGGGCAGTCCTGTAAGGTTTTTGCATGAATGTACAAAAAAGAAAGCAACTGTTAAGCATGGGGGTGGGTGGATCATACATCTGTAAACTATCAGTGATGGAAAAATGTGTAAAAAAAAAAAAAAAAAAAGGCTGAAAATAACCAGATAAAGGACCTCATCTCAAAGAAATGGTTGCAAAATTAGTTGAGTTAAGTTGTAGAGGTTCCTAATGGAGTCCTTTGGTAATCCATCCCATGCAGCTCCATAATTCTCAGACAGTTAATACAGAATGTTTGGTAGTGGTGGTAGAAACATTGATAGAGCAACCAATAGCATTCCACACATTTCATACAATCAGGGATTGTAAAGAAAATGGCAAGTGACTCACTGATTGGTTTATTTCACGTTACAGCCAAAAAACACAGTTAGTTGATGCCTTTTGCATGTTTCGAGCCATTTAAGGTGTACTTTTCCCATGGTTACGATAGCAAAGATACACTGAAACGCCCTAAACCAAGCTGCACTGTGCATGGCTGATGACTTGTAGACCAAAAAATCACTAAAATAGTTGGTGCAACAAGTTACAGCAATAATGAACATAAACCTTAATGGAAAAGAAGAACAACAGAAGTATTAATCAAGCTACAAAAAATAAAAAAAGAGCAAAAAGCAACTTTAAAAGTTTTAACCATAGATTGTATAAAAGTATGGACAGCACGACAGGGGATGAAAAAAGTGAAGCCACAACATCTCTTACGCCCTCTGGTGGCTGGCTCCAGTACAACTTTTAACTCCGCCTATTTCCATTCAACTGAATGAGAGATGACGGAACATTTAATCTAAAATTACACATCCGTTATTCCGTAATATTTAAAAGGGTGTGGCAATGTGGTGATTGATAGCTGAGGGCAAGTTGATTGGCAGGTTGCCTGAAAGCGCACCGCCACTCCGTCTTCTATCTTTGACATTCGTTTTTTCTGTTAAAAAAGGTCCCACTTTATGTGTCCCTAAGTACTATGTAAATACACGGTAACAATCTATGTAACTACAGTGTAACTACTGATGAAGTACACATTGTTACAGATTAACTACAGAGGTACAGGTTATGTAATTACACATGTGTATTAAGGTTAATTTTGACTTGGGTGAGTGTACTTACACAAGTAATAGAACAAGTGTACTTACACATGTGTAGTAGTGTTTGTGATAAGTTGAGTATGAACTTATCCAACAGCTATTGTCTAGTATGTAATTAGGGCTGATTGAGTAAACGCACGTTGTTACACATGTTTAAGTACACTCCCCTGGTACACATGTGTACTTACACAAGTCAAAATTAACCTTAATACACATGTGTAATTACATAACCTGTTCCTCTGTAGTTAATCTGTAACAATGTGTACTTCATCAGTACTTACACTGTAGTTACATGGATTGTTACCATGTAACTACATAGTACTTAGGGACACTTATTATAAAGTCGGACCTTAAAGTAAAGCAGTGGCTTGTTCAGCAGTTAACTGTTGCAACAGTTTTTTTCGGTAAGTGAATAATTTCCCTACATCAATTCATTAGTATTCATACTTTGTTCCTTTCCCTAATTTTAGTATCTAGGTTAGGTTTTAACCCAGCGTTAGATACTTAACGCTAGCTAACTTGTTAACTAGATTAGCCAACTAAGATTAGGTAAGTTAAGTAACTTGTTTGGTGAAAATGACGGTGAAACGCAAAGAGCAATTGAGGTACTAAAATACTAAAATAATTCACACTGAACAAAATAAAGAGATCCTTATGCTCTAATTAGCTATTAAATATAAATAGTGTTTTATTACATATAATGCATCGAAACATGTGAGCTAAACTGTTGTTTTATCTATAGTTTGATACCCAGGGGAGGGCGGGGTTTGGGCAGACACACGGCCCCGCCTCCCACCTCTCCCCCGCACTAGCTCCGCCTCCAATTTGCCTCTACTATGGAAGCGCGAGCAAGATGGCAGCTTCCATTTCAGCCATATTTTGGCTTCAAAACGCTGTAATGAGAATGAATGGGCACTTAAATACATATACATATACATATACTTATATACAGTCTATGGTTTGAACCATAGACTGTGTATAGCTGGACAGAGCATCGTCTCTCAAAAGCGAAGCCACCACAGGTCGGGCGCCCCCTGCTGTTGGGTTGCAGAAAGCTGTGTAACCCCACCCATCCCCATAGGTTTCAATGGCAAAACAGACAACTTTCAATCAAACTTAAATTTTTTTTTTTCCAATATACTGTAATTCTACCTCCTTTATTTAAATGCAGCAGCTAGTTTAACCTCTGCGTATATTGTCAAATTTATATATCCTCACAGAATTAGTTTTTTTAAACGTTATTCAGCTCTATATTCAAAAAGGTGTGGTTAATGGTTATTGTAAAAGGGCTGGGTTACACCTATAGCCGGGGTGGGACCAATGACTGTATGGGCGGGACCATAGACTGTGTATAGCTCTGTGGAGGCAGTTCTCAGGGGCGGGGTTATTTAAATAGCAGGCTTTCTCTCCACAGTCTTTCTCCCTCCTCTGGTCTCTACTGCGCTCTACAGACTCGGGTTTCAGGATCGCCAACATGGTGGAAGATTTTGGCTTCATTTTCATTGAAAGAATGGGAATGGAATTCATAGAAAGTTCATAGAATCATATAGAAGGGGACTACCCACCAAGTTTTAATCCTGTTATTAAAAAAAAAAAAGATGAGTGTATTTCCACATTAAATCTGACCTTCTCTCTTTCCCTCTGGCCTGATTCTCTTCAGCCGAGACCTTGCAGACCCGTAGCTTTGATTATTGACTACCGTTGTAACCTTCTCCAGGATCGGCTGAATCAACGCCTTGCTAATTGGGAGGCTCACATAAAGTAGAGCTTAAGAGAGAGAGGGAGTGAGAGAGGAAATGAGGGAGAAAGAGAGAGATAGAAAGAGAGAGTATGAATGTAAAATTCCATTATCCTCAGTGATGGTGGTCCAGACAGGCAGACTCCAACGCTCACTCAAACCGCTGGGGGTAATTGGTGATAAAAAATGGGCCTGTCGTGATGCGGTGATTGATTATGCAGACTGGCTAATTACAGAGATGAGCACTCTCCCATCCATCCATCTCAAAGAAAGAGAAAGAAAGAGAGAGAGAGAGAGAACAAAAAAACCCAAGACACTGACTTTTTTCAGTGCGAAAAACCTCAAATGACAAGAGATCATAATTTTTGTCAGCCGCTGCGTGAGAACTTAAATCATTGGCTCTCTCTCTATTGAATCACGGCTCAGGCATCTCGGCTGATTCTGACGGCCGCTAACTCAATAACTCTCGCTCGGGAGAGATAAGAGGACGCTGAAACTCCCCGTTGTCTTCTTTTGTAGCAGTTATAGCGGTTTAAAGTGGTTTAAAGCTGTCACGCCAAGCGTCAGAGGATGTCGCCTAAATCAGAAATGGCACCTGTCCAATGATCTGAGCCATGATCCCTCAGCCAATGATCTTTCGCAATCTTTTTTCCTGGACAGCTGCAATCAATACATCTGTTACAGAGAGGTTGGAAATAAGTGACTGAGCTGGAGGTAATACACACACACACACACAACAGTATACAGGCAAAAGTATTGGGACGCCTGCTACTTTATCGCTTTGTACAAAATCAAGGGTGTTAATGTGATATTATTATAGGCTGGTTTTGTTGGAGTAACTGTCTCTACTGTCCAGGAAAAGCTTTTCACAAGAATTTGGAACATTGCTGTGACACCAACGGCTCTATCTTGCACTATCAGGTGTGTTGCGATGCTCACTGCTATCTTACATCCCACCAACAATCTATTTTTACACCTTCCACCTGCATTATTTAAATAGCAACAGTGCTTGTGAATATATCTACACTGATGGGTGTAGTGGTCTGGAAATTAGGTGTATTTAGGAAAATTTCTGGCATATTGCTATCTTGGCAATGGAAAACATAGGTGCGCCACCGTCTGATTTAAACCATGACAACTGTCAACAGTCGTTCATTGTTATCTTGGCAACGCAGGCACATACAGCCCTGCTTGTTACACACACACACATGGACACGCGACAGTACACAGCCAAATTTCACATTAACAATAAACAGAATAAGCTAGCATAAACAAGCAGGTCAGTTCCTCTGCTGAGAAACATTGGACACCTCTAGGTAGTTGCGCCGTTAACATAGCAATCCTTCAAAATCAGAGCTCACTTGACTCTTAAAGGGAATGGCAAGTGACGCCCAAAACATACATGATTAATTAAGAGAATAAGTACATGCCTTTTACGCATTTCATGCCATGCAAAGCATACTTTTCCCATTGTTACAATAGCAAAGACACAGCGACACACCCTAAATCCAGCTGCACGGTGCATGGTTGATGATTCGCCTGTAGATCACTAAATATTTAAAAAGTGTAATAGCACATAAACCTCTCAGTCTGGTTTGCTGTTATAGTTTAGTAAGAGTTTGGTTTAAAATAGCAATAAAATATAAAAAATAAATAAACTTAGGTACCACTTTAAAATAAGACTGCTATCTTTAAGAAACTCCTGAAGACAGAGCTCTTCAAAGAGCACTTACTCTCCTAACACCTCTAACAAACTAACTACTTCTAACCTCATTTCCTTCTTCCTCTCCTTCACTCCTCTATCCTATTATTCCCCTTTGACCTCCTTTTATCCCTATCCAAAGATGTTTTACCTTTAAACTTATTTTACATTGTACTTGACTATTGTAAGTCGCTTTGGACAAAAGCGTCTGCCAAATGTAATGTAATGTAATGTAATGTAATGTAATGTAATAAAGGGTTTATAAATGGTTTAGTTTATGAATGGTTACTAATTAGGTTGTAAATGCCTTAAAAATCATTAATAATCAGTTATAACACATACGTAAAAATGTACGTAGACCTGTTGTTTGCCAAAGAGTGAACCCACAGCCACATAACTGATTATTAATGATTTTTAAGGCATTTACAACCTAATTAGTAACCATTAATAAACTAATTGTAAACCATTTATAATCCCTTTATAAAGGTAGTCTTATTTTAAAGTGGTACCTAAACTTATCTTAAAATGAGCTTATGCTTCTTTTAATTTAATCTGAATTGACATAAATTTTAATGAACAACCTCTAGTTTTTTCTGTCCAGAGCAGTATGGTCCCTTATTTTCCAGACCACCATGATTTTACATATAAATAAGAATATCAGTAAAATACTTGTTTGTTTTCAACCATTTTAAATCCAAAATTGAGAACATGAGAGAAAAGCATTAAATAGAGATAAAATCTTAAAATTTGAATCAGTAAACTACTCCTCCCACATTCACATTCAGATAATTAAATGAGAATTAAACTACAACAATAATGAGCAAAGATCAACTTAAAAGAAAAAGTTTATACAATGTTTAGACTGGAAATGGAAGCTCTAAAAGGCTTAATACATATTGTTAGAAAGTAATTCGTTCATTCTTAAATTATCATTTCATTGAATTCATAGAAAGTTCCTATAATTGATAGAATAGGAACAACTGTTGATATGATATAAAGATATGCCACTCTAAAAGTGAGTGTCCCAGAAACAGGGCAGATAAATCCAGACCGACCCGATCTGAAACCTAAAATAACCAGCATTGTTCACATTTGTAAATATAGGGTTTGTCTCTTTGGAACTATGGCCTATATAAGCAGCTGTCTATGTAGGCAGCTTTTTACCAGTAAGGATTGTGAACAGCAGATTTGTGTTTATCTGCTCCAGAGGGTCTTATTAAATTGGCAATGCTTTACTACAGGGACTAGACGATTTCTCTGTGCATTTGCACATCTGTGTTTGCAACAGGTGCAACTTAAAGTAGGTAAATGCATTGCAATGCATATCTGCAAACATTTGGATATACAGCTCTGAAAAAAAAAGATCAGTTTCTCTGATTTAGCTATTTATAGGTTTATGTTTGAGTAAAATGATCATTGTTGTTTTATTCTATAAACTACAGACAACATTTCTCCCAAATTACAAATAAAAATATTGTAATTTAGAGCATTTATTTACAGAAAATGAGAAATGTCTGAAATAACAAAAAAAAAAAAAGATGCCATCTTGGCATCACGTTCTCCTCCACCAGTCTTACACACTGCTTTTGGATAGCTTTATGCTGCTTTACTCCTGGTGCAAAATTCAAGCAGTTCAGTTTGGTTTGATGACTTGTGATCATCCATCTTCCTCTTGATTATAACTCATCATTTTAAGTGGTCTCTTAATGTGTTTTCAGAGCTGTATAGTGTCTGTAATTCTAACCAACTAACACAGGTAGTGACTGATACACTTATAGGTGCTCAATATAAAAAATACCAGATGGCAAATACACAATTAATATTCTTACAGAAGTTAAACGTTACGACTTGAGATTTAAGTGTTTTTAGGTTTAAAATTCAACGATCAAAAAGCTGAATTGATAGACTGGTTATAGATTTCTTTCTGTTTGCTATTTTGCTAAACCTGGACCAGAAAATGTATCACTATCATTATCAATCGCTAACTTTGGCCTGACGGACTCAACACCTTGATTCCTGAGAAAACCTGGAGATCACAGCTGTGGAAAGTGTGAACTTACCCTTTCATTTTCATCACTGTGAAGCCAAACGCTTTCCTTATTAAAGTGCGGTTGCTGTCAAGACCTGTTTAGACCTGTATTCACAGACACCTCAGGAACACAAGCACTGATCTAGAATCATTAATTTCCTGGTATGACCATTAAAACACAGGACTCAGCCCTGTTACAACCATGTCTAAAGGTCAAGCTTTAAGCTGTAGAAGAAGATTCAAGCATGAAAATGCGTTGTTACCAAACCATTGATCGAATCAGTGATTTACCAATGATACAGCCATTTACAGCATATATATATATATATATATATATATATATATATATATATATATATATATATATATATATATATATATATATATATATATAATGGTTGGTGACACATTTAATTTGACATGCTTTAGAAGGAAATTATATTTGACTGCTTGGCTGTGGTCAGTTGGAAAAGAGCAGAAGAGATTTTAAAGCCCTGTCCACACGAAGCTGGATACTTTTCAAAACTGAGGTTTTTGTCTCCGTTTTTAAAAATATCTTTGTCCACACGCTCAAATGAACAGGGAATCTCTAGACACTTGGATGTTTTCTCGTCACTCCTCAGCAACAACTACAAATTTTTTTTAATTGTCCCACCAATTGTTTACCGTTCGCGGTAGGGTCTGTACCTCCGGACAGGAGGAATCGGTAAAAACTGCACACAGCGCATTTCAGTAACGTTTCCTCCGCTGTGTTTGGTAATGTGAGATTAACATTAAATTAAACTGTGAACATGTTATTAATCCACACATTGCAGAGAGAACTGAACCAATCCAGGTGCTGTCCCTGTTTCAGGACGAATCTTAACGTGGCTTAATGTACTAAACCATGAGAAACAATCACCAAACATCTTATTTTTTTCACTGCATAATAAAATTGATCAGAATCTATAAATAAATCACTATAACCCACATTACTGACCCGCTGTAAAAATCCAGAGAGGCTGGTGATGAGTAAACAGGCTGGATGAGGAGCTCCAGTAACAGTAAATGATGTATTTTGAGTTTGCTGGTGTAGCTGGTCTGTCAGTGTATCCAGGGTGGTGTTGGGTCAGTATAATTAGAGCTCATACTGATAGAGTAGTGTGTAGAAATGTTAAACACACCACTATCACTCCTCTCAGCTACACTGGTAAAACCTGTTACAGCGTTTAAAGCTGGTTCTGGGTAATTCCGCGCTGTTGGGTCAGAGAGGGCAGTTAGTTCATTAGTTGGATCAGCTGGGTGTAAATATGCTTTAAACGGCCGGAGTTCACTGTTGTTGTGCCGAAAAGAGTCCCCTCCCGATCGTACACGAGTTTTCAAAAATCTCCAGCTTGGAAGGCGTTTTTAAAAACCTCCTTTTTCAGTGACCAAAAACGCCATTTTCATATGGACCGAAGGCCAAAACAGAGACAAAAACCTCCTTTTTCAGTGACGGAAGGCCAAAACGGGTTTGTGTGGATGGGGCCTAAAATAAAGACAAGAAAAAGACTGAGTGAGAAGAATTTCCTAGTGTAAGGTTGGGTTAAGGGAGGTTAACAACATTGGTTACTCTATTATTATTCTGCTAAATTTCCTTTGGGATCCTATCTATCTATCTATCTATCTATCTATCTATCTATCTATCTATCTATCTATCTATCTATCTATCTATCTATCTATCTATCTATCCATCCATCCATCCATCCATCCATCCATCCATCCATCCATCCATCCATCCATCCATCGCCAGATCAGTGCTTGATTACCTCGATTTGTAGAGCCATATTCATAGCCCTATTTAATCTAAAGCGATCTAAAATGTACGTACGATTATAATCACAATCCATAACCCATAAAAAAACATAGCTATGATGCTATATGTTTTTAAAAATATTTGGTAACACTTTCTATGAATATTCTCTCTATAAGACTCTATAAACATACTCATAACACATTATAATGCATTCATAAGGCATTATAAACATGGCTATACATATTTATAAAATGTATAATTCATTATAGCCATGTTTAGATTATAGCCATAATGAATTTCCTGTGGATATTTTGTCAAATACGATGAAAAGGAAATGCGTTCCCGTGACCACATGACCTTCGTTGGGTCTTCTTTGGGTTGCCAGACTGTCCTGTCTCCATGTCTTTCTCTCTCTCTTTCTTTCTTTGTCCTACTTCTCTCTCTCTCTCTCTCTTTCTCTCTCTCTCTCTTTCTCTCTGTTATAATATCAGTGGTAGAGTTGGAGAGGTATCTCTGACCTTGCAGAGTGTAAATTAAAATGACGCTGAGCTGCTTTTCCCAAGAGAGCAGCTCTCAGCCAGAGCCGTCGAGTGCTTTTGTGTCTATATTACACCCACATTCACATTATACACAAACACACACTCAGACACACTGTTCAATTTCTGTCCATCAGATCAGACAGACGTGCTTATAATCACTGCATTTGCACTGCGTATATGTGTATATATGTTTATGTATCTGTATGATAATGTATTGAACCTGTGTATAAATGGAGGGGTGTAAAAGCACAGCTTTGCATTGCATTGCAGCACTTTCACAATTTACATTACTGTAAATAAAATAAAATAAAATCCACACGCAATTCTCTAGTGGCATTTCCAGCCATTAGGCTTCCATATAATCATTTGGCTCAATAAAGAAAAAGCCATATTTAATGGTGATGCTGCTATACAATGGAAAACCACAGATATACCCACTCAAATGTTGCGTTAGATAGAATATATGCTCAATTCTAAGTGGATTATTGATAAAGTAATATAGTAAAATGCACGCAAACTGCAATAAATCATTTCATCAAATCACATTTGTTGGTGATCAGAGATGCGCATAACCTCAGCATTATTTTAATGCACATGCTAAAGCATTGCAACAGAAAAGCACTGCCCAAATTGACCGTTTATGGTAAAATTTAGTCCTCATGTGTCACGCCTGTCTCTCCAACACTCAGCCCAACCCGCGATCTCCAGTCTCCAGACTACACTACCCAGAATGCACCACACACTGACATCACTCTTGTTTACAATCACATGTCATTGCACACGGCGCCTCCAGAAAGCCAATCACCGGAATACTGAACACACCTGTTCTCACTTATATATAAATAGACGGATTTATCCTTGTACAAAGCCCTTTGCCTGTGTTAGCTTTTCCGTTTTTGACAGTTTTTTTTGTATTTACCGACCCTGTTTCTTGCCTGCCCTCTGTATTTCGTTTATGGTATGTTTAATCTCTGTTGCTGCTGTTTATCGATGTTGACCTTGCTCATTCTGACTCCTCCTTTGTCTTATACTTACCTAATAAAGTAGACTTTAAATTTGTCTGAGTACTGGCAACAAACCACATTTTTAGCTTATTACACCATAATATATATTTTTTACATATTTATTGATTTGATTATTTTTTAAATAATTTTACAGGTCATATACAGCTCTGGAAAATATAAGAGACCACTTAACAATGTCTTTCCTTGTTTTTTTTTTTTTTACAAAATTGAAAACCTCTGGAATATAATCAAGAGGAAGATGGATGATCACAAGCCATCAAACCAAACTGAACTGCTTGAATTGTTGCACCAGGAGTAAAGCAACATAAAGTTATCCAAAAGCAGTGTGTAAGACTGGTGGAGGAGGAGAACATGATGCCAAGATGCATAAAAACTGTGATTAAAAAACAGGGTTATTCCACCAAATATTGATTTCTGAACTCTTAGAACTTTATAAATATAAACTTGTTTTCTTTGCCTTTTTCTGGACGGGACTAAAACTACTGGAGGACCACAGAGTTCAGCGAAAATCAGTAGATAATTCAGCCTGTAATTTTCTCAGAGGAAGTCTGAGAAAAACACGTACATGGTTGTTCTGGACGGGAATAAAATCACAGAGGATAAAACCCACCCATAAAAGAGAAAATTACCCCAGAACCCCCTGAGAAACTAATCCCATCCAGTTTGGGCTATAGAAGTTTTATTTAATACAAATAAAATATAATTCTTATGAAAATGCTGGTGAATATGGCTCACGAACTGTTAAACAAACAGGAAAAAAAGAGTCAAACTGGAATTGGATATTAATAAAGCTCTGAAATAAAATTCCACATTGCTCTTGACATCATACGCCTCTTATAGTTCCAGCTATAAGGGCTTTTAGAGCGTATATAGAGTATGGCAGCCATTAAGGGAGGTATCCAGTTCAGCATTAGAAACCCTATTAAAGGCCCACATGTCTACTCTTTACCCACAAACTCCATTTTTAACCCAATCCAGCATGTCTTTGACCCCATCACATCTAAACACCAAAACAGTGACTTCACCCCCCGTCCCCGGGCGGAGTTTTGACATCAGGAAGCTTTGCTATCTCTCTCTACAGTTAACTGAGCCACTGCACCTGAGTCCACGCGCCCAAATGGACGAGTCAATGAATTAATAATGACCGGTAATCTTATATCTCATAAATAAAATGTACCTAGGCGTAATATCTTATGTCTTAAATACGAGAAAGCTGGATGAGTTACGCCGCCGGTGACATTGAAGAAAAGGGCTTTCGTTTCTAAAGGAGACGGCTTTCGGAGTAACGTGAACCTTAACGATAAATCTGGAAACATTAAA
Organism: Astyanax mexicanus; assembly: GCF_023375975.1. Lineage (NCBI taxonomy): Eukaryota > Metazoa > Chordata > Actinopteri > Characiformes > Acestrorhamphidae > Astyanax > Astyanax mexicanus. The sequence continues at coordinate 77,771,493 of NC_064409.1, forward strand.
CTCTCATTTTTTATATCTGTTTATCAGTTCAAATCTACTGTGCCTAATACCTGTGGGACGACCATCAGCCACGTTTCTTACTGTATCCTTTTGTATAGACCCCATACGCTTTATTCACCATAATACATCACCACCGTCTACCAACATGATGCTGTGGGGCACGGAATTAGCATTGGACCACTGCACTGAAAAAAAAAAAAAAAAATGATGAGTAAAATTCACTTTAAAAAGTTTTTTTTAAACTGTCTGCATTTGCTTTTTTTAAGTAAATTTAATTTCAGATTAATTTAAGTAACTTCAACTCAAGACTTTCAAGACTTAAATGTTACACAGAGTAAATAAGTGAACTGAACTTCAGTCAATCCTTTCTTTTAGTAAACTTTACTTCATTTATTTTTACTGAATCAATCCTTTCTTTTAGTAAACTTTACTTCATTTATTTTTACTGAATCAATCCTTTCTTTTAGTAAACTTTACTTCATTTATTTTTACTGAATCAATCCTTTCTTTTAGTAAACTTTACTTCATTTATTTTTACTGAATCAATCCTTTCTTTTAGTAAACTTTACTTCATTTATTTTTACTGAATCAATCCTTTCTTTTAGTAAACTTTACTTCATTTATTTTTACTGAATCAATCCTTTCTTTTAGTAAACTTTACTTCATTTATTTTTACTGAATCAATCCTTTCTTTTATTAAACTTTACTTCATTTATTTTTACTGAATCAATCCTTTCTTTTAGTAAACTTTACTTCATTTATTTTTACTGAATCAATCCTTTTTTTAGTAAACTTTACTTCATTTATTTTTACTGAATCAATCCTTTCTTTTAGTAAACTTTACTTCATTTATTTTTACTGAATCAATCCTTTCTTTTAGTAAACTTTACTTCATTTATTTTTACTGAATCAATCCTTTCTTTTAGTAAACTTTACTTCATTTATTTTACTGAATCAATCCTTTCTTTTAGTAAACTTTACTTTATTTATTTTTACTGAATCAATCCTTTCTTTTAGTAAACTTTACTTCATTTATTTTTACTGAATCAATCCTTTCTTTTATTAAACTTTACTTCATTTATTTTTACTGAATCAATCCTTTCTTTTAGTAAACTTTACTTCATTTATTTTTACTGAATCAATCCTTTTTTTAGTAAACTTTACTTCATTTATTTTTACTGAATCAATCCTTTCTTTTAGTAAACTTTACTTCATTTATTTTACTGAATCAATCCTTTCTTTTAGTAAACTTTACTTCATTTATTTTTACTGAATCAATCCTTTCTTTTAGTAAACTTTACTCAATTTATTTTTACTGAATCAATCCTTTCTTTTATTAAACTTTACTTCATTTATTTTTACTGAATCAATCCTTTCTTTTATTAAACTTTACTTCATTTATTTTTACTGAATCAATCCTTTCTTTTAGTAAACTTTACTTCATTTATTTTTACTGAATCAATCCTTTCTTTTAGTAAACTTTACTTCATTTATGCATATAATATTACCTAATTACAATTACTTAATTTATACAATATTACTCAAATAATTTATACATAATATATTATAATTCCTGAAATTTAAATATTTTTAGAAAGGATTGATTCAGTAAAAATAAATGAAGTAAAGTTACTAAAAGAAAGGATTGATTCAGTAAAAATAAATGAAGTAAAGTGTGGTAAGATAATGCAGCATTGGAGTCTCCTAGTAGAACTTTCACTGAAGCCTTCATATACAAAGAGATATTTGGCGAATTATTAACTTGTAAATGTGTGTAAATGTGTGTGTGTGTGTGTGTGTGTGTGTTTCAGAGCTGTCTGTTTATACACTTCCCTACCAATTATGTAAACAGTTTTTTCCTTTCTTATGTAAAGAAATTTCTCTACGTTACATCATCACATACGGTAACCATGTCGAAAACACACACACACACACACACACACACACACACACACACACACACACACACACACACACTCCTCTATCTCTCTAACCTGCTTTTTGATTCCGTTTCTGTGGCGTATTTTTACACACTTTCTTACTAGCATGTTTTTGCAAAAATACAGAATCAAACACTTCTAATCTTGAATCTTTTGGGGTTTTTTTTACATGTAGTGTTTTATCTGCGTTTTCCGAATCCAACTTTACTAGAACTTCAATGGATGGAAACCCTGGTTGAAGAGAGAATGACTTCAGTGTCCAGATCACTTTCTTACACTGTCTGTTCTTATATTCAAACTGAGGCTTTATTTTTTATTCTCTCTCTCTCTCTCTCTCTCTCTCTCTCTCTCTCTCTCTCTTCCTCTCTTCCTCTCATTCAGACATTAGAGACAGCAGCAGTTTTGGCCGAGAGAAAGCGGTGATTAGCGTCCGGACACTCTACAGCAGTAATGGCATCCTGATGGAAATAAAAGTATATTTATATAACAGGTTTTATACATCACCGCTCTCTACCAGAGAGATAAACACCACGCCGTATACTACACTACCTAAAATACACATTACTCACAGAGAGAGAGAGAGAGATAAACACCACGCCGTATACTACACTACCCAAAATACACATTACTCACAGAGAGAGAGATAAACACCACGCCGTATACTACACTACCTAAAATACACATTACTCACAGAGAGAGAGAGAGAGATAAACACCACGCCGTATACTACACTACCTAAAATACACATTACTCACAGAGAGAGAGAGAGAGATAAACACCACGCCGTATACTACACTACCTAAGATACACATTACTCACAGAGAGAGAGAGATAAACACCACGCCGTATACTACACTACCTAAAATACACATTACTCACACAGAGAGAGAGAGATAAACACCACGCCGTATACTACACTACCTAAAATACACATTACTCACAGAGAGAGAGAGAGATAAACACCACGCCGTATACTACACTACCTAAAATACACATTACTCACACAGAGAGAGAGATAAACACCACGCCGTATACTACACTACCTAAAATACACATTACTCACAGAGAGAGAGAGAGAGATAAACACCACGCCGTATACTACACTACCTAAAATACACATTACTCACAGAGAGAGAGAGAGAGATAAACACCACGCCGTATACTACACTACCTAAAATACACATTACTCACAGAGAGAGAGAGAGAGATAAACACCACGCCGTATACTACACTACCTAAAATACACATTACTCACAGAGAGAGAGAGAGAGATAAACACCACGCCGTATACTACACTACCTAAAATACACATTACTCACAGAGAGAGAGAGAGAGATAAACACCACGCCGTATACTACACTACCTAAAATACACATTACTCACACAGAGAGAGAGATAAACACCACGCCGTATACTACACTACCTAAAATACACATTACTCACAGAGAGAGAGAGAGAGAGAGATAAACACCACGCCGTATACTACACTACCTAAAATACACATTACTCACAGAGAGAGAGAGAGAGATAAACACCACGCCGTATACTACACTACCTAAAATACACATTACTCACAGAGAGAGAGAGAGAGAGATAAACACCACGCCGTATACTACACTACCTAAAATACACATTACTCACACAGAGAGAGAGATAAACACCACGCCGTATACTACACTACCTAAAATACACATTACTCACAGAGAGAGAGATAAACACCACGCCGTATACTACACTACCTAAAATACACATTACTCACAGAGAGAGAGATAAACACCACGCCGTATACTACACTACCTAAAATACACATTACTCACACAGAGAGAGAGAGATAAACACCACGCCGTATACTACACTACCTAAAATACACATTACTCACAGAGAGAGAGAGAGAGATAAACACCACGCCGTATACTACACTACCTAAAATACACATTACTCACAGAGAGAGAGAGAGAGATAAACACCACGCCGTATACTACACTACCTAAAATACACATTACTCACAGAGAGAGAGAGATAAACACCACGCCGTATACTACACTACCTAAAATACACATTACTCACAGAGAGAGAGAGAGAGATAAACACCACGCCGTATACTACACTACCTAAAATACACATTACTCACACAGAGAGAGAGATAAACACCACGCCGTATACTACACTACCTAAAATACACATTACTCACAGAGAGAGAGAGAGAGAGAGATAAACACCACGCCGTATACTACACTACCTAAAATACACATTACTCACAGAGAGAGAGAGAGAGATAAACACCACGCCGTATACTACACTACCTAAAATACACATTACTCACAGAGAGAGAGAGAGAGAGATAAACACCACGCCATATACTACACTACCTAAAATACACATTACTCACACAGAGAGAGAGATAAACACCACGCCGTATACTACACTACCTAAAATACACATTACTCACAGAGAGAGAGATAAACACCACGCCGTATACTACACTACCTAAAATACACATTACTCACAGAGAGAGAGATAAACACCACGCCGTATACTACACTACCTAAAATACACATTACTCACACAGAGAGAGAGAGATAAACACCACGCCGTATACTACACTACCTAAAATACACATTACTCACAGAGAGAGAGAGAGAGATAAACACCACGCCGTATACTACACTACCTAAAATACACATTACTCACAGAGAGAGAGAGAGAGAGAGATAAACACCACGCCGTATACTACACTACCTAAAATACACATTACTCACAGAGAGAGAGAGAGAGAGATAAACACCACGCCGTATACTACACTACCTAAAATACACATTACTCACAGAGAGAGAGAGAGAGATAAACACCACGCCGTATACTACACTACCTAAAATACACATTACTCACAGAGAGAGAGAGAGAGAGATAAACACCACGCCGTATACTACACTACCTAAAATACACATTACTCACAGAGAGAGAGAGAGAGAGATAAACACCACGCCGTATACTACACTACCTAAAATACACATTACTCACAGAGAGAGAGAGAGAGAGATAAACACCACGCCGTATACTACACTACCTAAAATACACATTACTCACAGAGAGAGAGAGAGAGAGATAAACACCACGCCGTATACTACACTACCTAAAATACACATTACTCACACAGAGAGAGAGATAAACACCACGCCGTATACTACACTACCTAAAATACACATTACTCACAGAGAGAGAGATAAACACCACGCCGTATACTACACTACCTAAAATACACATTACTCACAGAGAGAGAGATAAACACCACGCCGTATACTACACTACCTAAAATACACATTACTCACACAGAGAGAGAGAGATAAACACCACGCCGTATACTACACTACCTAAGATACACATTACTCACAGAGAGAGAGAGAGAGAGATAAACACCACGCCGTATACTACACTACCTAAAATACACATTACTCACAGAGAGAGAGAGAGAGATAAACACCACGCCGTATACTACACTACCTAAAATACACATTACTCACAGAGAGAGAGAGAGAGATAAACACCACGCCGTATACTACACTACCTAAAATACACATTACTCACAGAGAGAGAGAGAGAGAGATAAACACCACGCCGTATACTACACTACCTAAAATACACATTACTCACAGAGAGAGAGAGAGAGAGATAAACACCACGCCGTATACTACACTACCTAAAATACACATTACTCACAGAGAGAGAGATAAACACCACGCCGTATACTACACTACCTAAGATACACATTACTCACAGAGAGAGAGATAAACACCACGCCGTATACTACACTACCTAAAATACACATTACTCACAGAGAGAGAGAGATAAACACCACGCCGTATACTACACTACCTAAAATACACATTACTCACAGAGAGAGAGATAAACACCACGCCGTATACTACACTACCTAAAATACACATTACTCACAGAGAGAGAGAGAGAGAGAGAGAGATAAACACCACGCCGTATACTACACTACCTAAAATACACATTACTCACAGAGAGAGAGAGAGATAAACACCACGCCGTATACTACACTACCTAAAATACACATTACTCACAGAGAGAGAGAGAGATAAACACCACGCCGTATACTACACTACCTAAAATACACATTACTCACAGAGAGAGAGAGATAAACACCACGCCGTATACTACACTACCTAAAATACACATTACTCACAGAGAGAGAGAGAGAGAGATAAACACCACGCCGTATACTACACTACCTAAAATACACATTACTCACAGAGAGAGAGAGAGATAAACACCACGCCGTATACTACACTACCTAAAATACACATTACTCACAGAGAGAGAGAGAGAGATAAACACCACGCCGTATACTACACTACCTAAAATACACATTACTCACAGAGAGAGAGATAAACACCACGCCGTATACTACACTACCTAAAATACACATTACTCACACAGAGAGAGAGATAAACACCACGCCGTATACTACACTACCTAAAATACACATTACTCACAGAGAGAGAGAGAGAGAGATAAACACCACGCCGTATACTACACTACCTAAAATACACATTACTCACAGAGAGAGAGAGAGAGATAAACACCACGCCGTATACTACACTACCTAAAATACACATTACTCACAGAGAGAGAGAGAGAGATAAACACCACGCCGTATACTACACTACCTAAAATACACATTACTCACAGAGAGAGAGAGAGAGATAAACACCACGCCGTATACTACACTACCTAAAATACACATTACTCACACAGAGAGAGAGAGATAAACACCACGCCGTATACTACACTACCTAAAATACACATTACTCACAGAGAGAGAGAGAGAGAGATAAACACCACGCCGTATACTACACTACCTAAAATACACATTACTCACACAGAGAGAGAGATAAACACCACGCCGTATACTACACTACCTAAGATACACATTACTCACAGAGAGAGAGAGAGATAAACACCACGCCGTGTACTACACTACCTAAAATACACATTACTCACAGAGAGAGAGAGATAAACACCACGCCGTATACTACACTACCTAAAATACACATTACTCACAGAGAGAGAGAGAGATAAACACCACGCCGTATACTACACTACCTAAAATACACATTACTCACAGAGAGAGAGAGAGATAAACACCACGCCGTATACTACACTACCTAAAATACACATTACTCACAGAGAGAGAGAGATAAACACCACGCCGTATACTACACTACCTAAAATACACATTACTCACACAGAGAGAGAGAGAGAGAGAGAGATAAACACCACGCCGTATACTACACTACCTAAAATACACATTACTCACAGAGAGAGAGAGAGAGATAAACACCACGCCGTATACTACACTACCTAAAATACACATTACTCACAGAGAGAGAGAGAGAGATAAACACCACGCCGTATACTACACTACCTAAAATACACATTACTCACAGAGAGAGAGATAAACACCACGCCGTATACTACACTACCTAAAATACACATTACTCACAGAGAGAGAGAGAGAGAGATAAACACCACGCCGTATACTACACTACCTAAAATACACATTACTCACAGAGAGAGAGATAAACACCACGCCGTATACTACACTACCTAAAATACACATTACTCACAGAGAGAGAGATAAACACCACGCCGTATACTACACTACCTAAAATACACATTACTCACAGAGAGAGAGATAAACACCACGCCTTATACTACACTACCTAAAATACACATTACTCACACAGAGAGAGAGATAAACACCACGCCGTATACTACACTACCTAAAATACACATTACTCACAGAGAGAGAGAGAGAGATAAACACCACGCCGTATACTACACTACCTAAAATACACATTACTCACAGAGAGAGAGAGAGAGATAAACACCACGCCGTATACTACACTACCTAAAATACACATTACTCACAGAGAGAGAGATAAACACCACGCCGTATACTACACTACCTAAAATACACATTACTCACAGAGAGAGAGAGAGAGATAAACACCACGCCGTATACTACACTACCTAAAATACACATTACTCACAGAGAGAGAGAGATAAACACCACGCCGTATACTACACTACCTAAAATACACATTACTCACAGAGAGAGAGAGATAAACACCACGCCGTATACTACACTACCTAAAATACACATTACTCACAGAGAGGGAGAGATAAACACCACGCCGTATACTACACTACCTAAAATACACATTACTCACAGAGAGAGAGAGAGATAAACACCACGCCGTATACTACACTACCTAAAATACACATTACTCACAGAGAGAGAGAGATAAACACTACGCCTTATACTACATTACCTAAAATACACATTACTCACACAGAGAGAGAGAGATAAACACCACGCCGTATACTACACTACCTAAAATACACATTACTCACAGAGAGAGAGAGATAAACACCACGCCGTATACTACACTACCTAAAATACACATTACTCACAGAGAGAGAGAGAGAGATAAACACCACGCCGTATACTACACTACCTAAAATACACATTACTCACAGAGAGAGAGAGAGATAAACACCACGCCGTATACTACACTACCTAAAATACACATTACTCACAGAGAGAGAGAGATAAACACCACGCCGTATACTACACTACCTAAAATACACATTACTCACAGAGAGAGAGAGATAAACACCACGCCGTATACTACACTACCTAAAATACACATTACTCACAGAGAGAGAGAGAGAGAGAGATAAACACCACGCCGTATACTACACTACCTAAAATACACATTACTCACAGAGAGAGAGAGAGAGATAAACACCACGCCGTATACTACACTACCTAAAATACACATTACTCACAGAGAGAGAGAGAGAGATAAACACCACGCCGTATACTACACTACCTAAAATACACATTACTCACACAGAGAGAGAGAGAGAGAGAGAGAGAGAAAAAGAGAGAGAGGAAGAAGAAGCTGAGACCTTAACATTATTGGCCAAATACCTCTCAGCTCCACACCATAACAGAAAACACTCTAATCACACATTTCAAATAATTTCAAATAATTACAACTAATAACACTGTTATTTTTATCCTATTAATTTATCTATTTTGTTTTATTTAATTATCTATATAATTTACTTTTATATGTATGGTATGTTAATGTATATTCTTCATATTTTATGTTATTTTTTAATCTTTTGTATATGAAGTAGTTGTTTCATTGCTTTGGCAAAAGTTTTTAATTCATGCCAATAAAGCTATTTTAAATTGAAAAATAAAATTGACAGAGAGAGAAACAAACGGAGAGACAGAAACACAGAGAGATAGAGAGAGAAACAAAGAGGAATTAGTGAAAAGCTAAAGAAAAAGAGAGAGCCACAGAGAGAGAAACAGAAAGTGAGAAACAGAAAAAGAGAAACAGAGAGAGAAACAGAAAGTGAGAAACAGAAAAAGAGAAACAGAGAGAGAAACAGAGAGAGAGGAATTAGTGAAAAGATGAGGAAAAGAAGGAAGAGAAAAAGAGAGAGAAAGAGAGAAACGGAGAAAGAAACAGACAGAAACAGAGAGAGAGAGAGAAACAGAGAGAGTGAGAAACACAGAGAGAGAGAACAGAGAGAGCGAAACACAGAGAGAGAGAAATACAGCGAGAGAAGGGGGAATCTGTGAAAAAAGAGAGAGAATCAGCAATTAGTGAAAATATGAGGGGAAAAAGAAAGTGAAACAGCATAGGAAGTATGCTGTGGGTAAATGTGGCTATCATTTAGTTGCATGGTCCTTTATAGATGCTCATTGATGCTCAATTAACATTAATTTTATGTCTATTACAGTAAATGCTGTAGAGTATTGGGTAAGAAGAATAAAAAGCATAGAAAAAAAACAAGGAAAAGGAGGACCAAGAGAGTAAAGAATGGGACAGAGTGTTAATGGATGTTACAGTTTTTCCCAAATGTTTACACAAAAAATGTGGAACTATGCACACAAATCCAAAAACATGAAGCTCATGTGTCAACATTGTGACTCCAAACTGCTAAACTCTAAACACAATTTTATATGTTCTCACTCAAATATCATTCTAAATCACAGCTTTGCAAATCGCTAAACACAAATTGCATCATTTAGAACACCTTGGTCACCTAAGAATCACTGCCCCTCAAATAAGAAACCTTAATTACCAAGTGGTCTCACACAAGTTGCACCTGTGCAAACTTAATTAGCAGAACGTTTCAATCATTTGTCAGAGTATAAAAGAGGCCTCAAGAGACTGATACAGGTGTAAGGCGAGATGATGGAGCAACAGGAGCACAGAGGAAGAGTCAGAGTAAGAGGAGGCCTAGCAGGCCAAAGAGGACGAGGAAGAGGAAGAGGAAGGCAAAGACGAGGCATTCTTTCAAATGAAATACGGGCAACATTGGTGGACCATGTAATAAATCATGGCCTAACCATGGCTGAAGCTGGGCGTCGAGTCCAGCCAAATTTGAGCCGCTTTACAGTAGCCTCAGTTATCCGGGCTTTTAGAGAAGAGAATAGGTAAGTAACAACTTTATGGTTTTACTGTAGTATTCACAGAAATGTGCACTACAGTACGATGTTTGTCTTTACATTTATGTAGCAATATAGTGAAATGCGTATCCTATAATGTGTGTGTATATATACTTTTATCAGAATAGAAAGACGGCCAGCAAGAGGCGGCAGACACCAGAAATTCACACTTGAACAAGAGACCACCATAGTAAACATGGTTTTGGAAAACAATGCAATTACCCTGAGGGAAATCAGGGACAGAGTCCTGGAAGACAATGTTCATTTCACAAACATTGACCAGGTCAGCCTGTCCACAATCGACCGTGTTTTAAAACGTCACCAGCTGAGTATGAAGCAAGTTTATCGTGTTCCATTTGAGCGCAACTCTGACTATGTGAAGGAGCAACGTTGCCAATATGTGCAGGTGAGTACAGCACCCTTTCTGTACCCTTTTTGGACAGGTCACTGTTTACCTCAGTGTGTCTAGGTTGGCCTTTTTTCTAATATGGTCATTTTCCTTTTTTTCCAGAGAGTGCTTGAACTAGATGCCAGTGCTGTTCCCTATGAATATATATTCATTGACGAGGCAGGGTTCAACCTGCATAAGATCAGGCGGCGGGGGAGGAACATCATTGGCAACCGTGCCATTGTCAATGTCCCTGGGCAGCGTGGTGGAAACATCACCATGTGTGCTGCCATTGGTCACCGTGGGGTTATACATCACCATGCACAACTTGGTCCTTATAACACTCCTCGTTTGGTATCATTTCTTGATGAACTCAAAAATCTCCTCAAACTCCCACAGGAAGAAGAACTAGAGCAGCCCTCCTACGTTGTCATCTGGGATAATGTACGTTTCCACCGGGCAGCTCTGGTCAATGACTGGTTCACTAACAATCCCCAATTTGTTGTGCTGCACCTTCCACCATATTCCCCATTTTTAAATCCAATAGAGGAATTCTTTTCTGCATGGAGGTGGAAAGTGTTTGAACGCAGACCCCACGAGCGTGTGGCGTTACTTCAGGCAATGGAAGAGGCATGTGATGACATCCACACAGCTGATTGCCAAGGATGGATTCGTCATGCAAGGCGTTTTTTCCCCCGCTGTTTGGCTAGAGAGAATATTGCAGCTGAGGTAGATGAGGTCCTCTGGCCTGACCGAGAACAGAGGCGTGATGAATAGTAATCTGTTTCTTTGCATTTTGCAATAAATACATTTTTGTTACCTCTTTGTATGTGAACTGATTTTCCTCGTCATGTTTCTCATTGTACTTACATAGGTAAAAGTTACAGTTTTGGAACTGTAATTGCATACACATTGCATACAGTAAAAATGGCACATATACATATACACGAAGTACTGTAATGCTATATGGGGGAGTCCTACACAACACAAAATAAATATAAACAACAGAAAGCCAACATATTTCCATGGACTTGTATGCATTTGAATTTGTAGAGTGGCCTCATGAAGTCAAAAACAGAACCAAATACTTCTGATAAAAGTGCTTTGAATTTATCTTATCAGTGTTTATTTGATGCTCTGTAAGAGATAAGCATAAAATAGTTGTGTGTGTTGTTTTGGTGGAAGGAATCAGTTTTGCTGGAGATTTGTAGAGTTTTAACAAAGGAGTTAATAATTTTCAGTTTGTGTTTAGAGTTTTGAGAAACTGAGCCAAGTTTTTTAGAAATGCGTTTAAACATTTGAGAAAAACTGTAATGAAAGGGTGGATGGGGTGGAAACAAGTGTGAAAAAGACAATAAGGGTGTAACAGAATAAAAGAGAGGATGGGAAAGAATAAAATAAGAGGATGTAACTGAAAAGAGTAAAGAGGAGGATAAGAGTGCAAATAGGTATGAGAGTATAAGTTAAAAAGAGTGAAGAAGAGGATGAGGACATATGAAAATAGGAGGACAAAGGAAAAGAGTACGGAATGAGTAAGATAGAGTTAAACTGTATTAAAAGTTAAAACAGAATGAAAAAGAGGAGAAAGAGAGTGAGAGAGAAAGATGGAGATGGAGAGAAGATGTACAGAGAGAGAGATGTAAAGAGAGATTTGTAGAGAAAAAGGAGAGAGAGAGAGAGAGAGAGAGAGAGAGAGATAAGGAGAGAAGCCAAGAGAAAGAGAGATGTAGAGAAAATAAGAAAGATGTAGAGAAAAAGAGAGATGTAGGGATGAAGAGAGAACGATGTAAAGAGAAACAGAGAGAGAATGAGAAAGATGTAGAGAAAAAGAGAGAGATGTAGAGAGAAAGAGAGATGTAGAGAGAGAGATGTAGAGAAAAAGATAGATGTAGGGATGAAGAGAGAGAGATGTAGAGAAAAAGAGAGAGAGATATAGAGGAAAAGTGAGAGAGATGTAGAGAAAAAGATAACGATGTAAAGAGAAACAGAGAGAGAGAAAGAGAGATGTAGAGAAAAAAGAGAGATATGTAGAGAGAAACAGATCGAGAAAGAGAGAGAGATGTAGAGAGAAACAGAGCGAGAAACAGAGAGAGAAACAGAGAGAGAAACAGAGAGAGATGTAGAGAGAAACAGAGAGAGAGAAAGAGAGACAGAGATGTAGGGAGAAACAGAACTAGAGAGAAAGATGTAGAGAAAAAGAGAGAGCTGTAGAGAGAGAGAGAGAGATGTAGAGAGAAACAGAGAGAGAAAAAGAGAGAGAGAAAGATAGATGTTGAGAGAGAGATGTAGAGAGAGAAACAGAGAGAGAGAAACAGAGATGTAGAGAGAAACAGAGGGAGAAAGAGAGAGAGAGATGTAGAGAGAAAGAGAGAGAGATGTATAGAGAAAGAGAGAGAGAGAGAGAGAGGGGGAGATTAGAGTAGCAGGAAACAGCAGTAATGTGAGCGTGGTCAGTTTGAGCTGAAGTTTCTATAAATGAATCCGTATGATTTAAATAATGGAGGTGGACGCAGTTCTGATCCATCAGACCTGAGCAGATAAAAATAATCACTCTCAGGAAACAGACTCACTGCGTCTCCTCCTGCTGCTGCAGATTCAACAACCGCTGCTTCTGCTGCACTGAAGCTCTCAGAGAAAGAGGAGAGCTCCGTTTATTATAAATCCTGCAGACGCGGCAGAAATCAATCAAAATAACACACAAATAACGGTGCAGAACTCGGCATGCAGTTATGTAAAACATTACAGGTGTGATCTGATTAGACACTGGAGATCAGTGTGTCTTTGCTATCAAAACGACGGGAAAAGTAAACCTTGCAATGTGTGAATATTTAATTACTAACTCCATTACTTATTATTCTATCCATATTTAGTGCATTGATGCTGCTTACCTCTAACAGGTAATGACTCAATTAGGATAATTCACTCATTTTTTTTATTTAAAAAAAAATCTAACTATTTTTAATGTTTCACTACTTTATTACTTTTTGAAAGACCAACATATAAAACACAATTGTTTTACATAGCATTGAAACAACATTGCAATTTTGCTTTTATGCAGGGGGAGGTTGCAAATATGGGAGATGAACCATTATCATATTATATGTTGATTACACTAATTACGGCAAGCAAAATAAGTTTTATACAAAAAAAAAATACATTTTATTTTTTTTTCATAGATCTTTACATTTTAAAACAGGCCAATTTGACCCATAACATAACAGGAGGGTTAATTAATCATGGGTGTGTTTTGGCGGATTGCTATTTTAATGGCGCAGCTACTTGTACGTTTCCAACGCTGTTGCTGTTGATGTAAAAGTTGAGTTTGTGCGCTGCTTGCACGTCCATGCAAGAGTTTCCCGTGTTGGGGATGAACGTCAGAGTGTAGACGTCTGTCTAGGTTATATTCAGTCAGTGGAGCACCTGTGTTTTCCATTGCCAAGATAGCAATACACCAGATAGAAATTTACCTGAACACACCTCATTTCCAGACCACCACTACACCCATCAGTGTAGATATATTCAGAAGCTATGTTTCTATTTAAACAATGCAGATGGAAGGTGTGAAAATAGATGTTGGTGGGGGGGTAAGATAGCAATGAGCATCATGACGCACCTCTTGCGCAGGATGTAAGATAGGGCCCTGGGTCTTGCAAAATGTGTTTCCCCAGATGCCCTTTAAAAAGACTTCCAAAGGCTACTTTTAAGTAGTGTACCTCTTGGTGAAATGCACTTAAAGACATTTTGCCCAGTTTATAGATTTTGAGAGGGGAGGGATCATTGGACTGAGAGAAGCTGACTTTTTTTTTTTTTTTTTTTTTTTTTAAGGAATTGTCCTTGATCTAAGCGGCTCATCAGTTGACCATCATTTCCTCATTTTGCAGTGTTGTTGAAAAAAAAAAAAAAAAAAAACTTGACCACTACAGACTAGAATCACCTTGTCTTTAGCAACAAATGCAGGTTCTGTTTGGAATCCAAAGGCAGTTGGGTTTTATTTTTAGGCCTCATAGTGAGAGCTTCAATCCTGTCTTTGCTGTTGAGGACTTTTATAAGACTCTGGCATTTTTCAGCTGGATATGCTCTCCCACACACAGCAAGGGTTTTCCAGGAATGTTTCCACCAGATTGCAAAACTTTTTTGGTCAGCCCATTCTGGCCAAATTGTGCACAAAGTGACAATATTTGTGGACATGGAAAAGACTAGAGCTTCACAGTTTCCCACTGGAATCCTCTTCCTCTCTTTCATGATGACATCCCCAAGCTGGTGGATGTTAGAGACATTGTGCTCGTCCACCTTCCATGTGAGGATGCCCCAAAGGTGCTCAATTGGGTTTAGGTTTAAGACTTGGCCAGCCATTATCTTTATCTTCAGCTTCCTTAGTACAGCAGTGGTCATCTTGGAGGTGATAATTAGATTATTGAGTGCATGTAACATGATAACTGGTGGATTTGTTTGGTAAATAATAAAATAGAAAGATGTTCTATTTCATTTAAATTAAAACCAAAATTTCTTTTAGTTTTTCTAATAAAATCAGTAGAAAAACAAAACATGTATGCTATACAGAAAATCAACATCCCCAGAGCTATTAAATCAACACATTATATACATTATATTTTTTTAATACTAAAGGGTTTGGTCCCCACAAAGCTCATCATCTACTGCTCAATACAGTATTTAAACCAATTTATCCACATCCTTTTTTACATTTATTCATTTATATGCTCTTATCTACATCAGTTTATTAAATGTTCTGCATTATTTACTGTAATGCTTCCAATGCTTATTCACAGCCATTCAGGTAAAATTCCATACCATTAATATGGCTATTCAGACTGAACAGCCCTGAACTAACACTATCACACTCTATTGTAAAACACACTTATATTCAGCTTCCAGCATCCAGAGCATCCTATCTCCAAACCCAGCCCTGTAATTCAGCACAATGCAGCACGCGAGTGTGTGTGTGTGTGTGTGTGTGTGTGTGTGTGTGTGTGTGTGTGTGTGTGCGTGTGTGTGTGTTATCATTCAACAAGACAACAATAACGCTCAGGATTAGCTGCGTCTGCATTTATCAGCACTGCAGGGAATCTGAATAAAACACTGTTCAGTCGGGCGTCTCGAGACTCCGGTGAGCTGATAACACAGCATCGCTTAAAGCCCCCGCCTGGACAAAAATCAACTTTACACAATTACTCCTCCCCCCAGAAGATGCTGCTCTGAGTCTGAAGATACTTCAGCTTTTTCTTCAATTTCTTCACTACAATGCTAACGTCGCTAATACAGTAAATAATGGTAGAACTTACAGCCTCCCAATTAGCATCTGCAACGTCTTTGATAGCATTAAACAGGAGTTTTAGGGGGTCCGCTGGGCGCTTGGAGGTTTCTGAAATGAGTGTATGAATGAATGAGGGCTGTTTGATCATTTTCCAGATGCATTTGAGGATAGTAGAGAGAAATGTAAAGTAAGAAAGTAAGAAGAATAGATTTTAAAAAATCAGGAATAGGGATATTAATCTAAAGAGACTTTAGACTGTTTCTAAATAATACAAAAAATATATTAGTTATATTATAGTAATATTATATTATTAGTTATATTATATTAGTTATATATAGTTATATAGTTATATTTGGGGGTATATGAAGATATTTGAGTGGAATTTAGGATTATTTGAGAGGAGAGTTTTGGGGGTTTTGGGGGCTATAGGAGTAAATTTGACTGTATTTGGGGTTAGGGTGGCTATTGGATAAGACCTTGGTTGGTATTTGGGTTTTTGGTGTCTATTGGAGGTGTGTTTGGGGGTATTTGGGCATTTGGTGGCTGTTGGATGAGAGTTTGGGGGTTTTGGGGGCTATAGGAGTAAATTTGACTGTATTTGGGGTTTGGGTGGCTATTGGATAAGACTTTGGGGGTATTTGGGTTTTTGGTGTCTATTGGAGGTGAGTTTGGGGGTATTTGGGCATTTGGTGGCTGTTGGATGAGAGTTTAGGGGTATTTGGAGGCTATTGGAGGAGAGTTTGGGGGTATTTGGGGTTTTGGTGTCTATTGGAGGTGAGTTTGGGGGTATTTGGGCATTTGGTGGCTGTTGGATGAGAGTTTGGGGGTATTTGGAGGCTATTGGAGGAGAGTTTGGGGGTATTTGGGGTTTGGGTGGCTATTGGAGGAAAGTTTGGGGGTATTTGGGGTTTGGGTGGCTGTTGGAAAATAGTTTGGGGGTATTTGGGGTTTGGGTGGCTGTTGGAAAATAGTTTGGGGGTATTTGGGGTTTGGGTGGCTGTTGGAAAAGAGTTTGGGGGTATTTGGGGTTTGGGTGGCTGTTGGAAAAGAGTTTGGAGGTATTTGGGGTTTGGGTGGCTATTGGAGGAAAGTTTGGGGGTATTTGGGCATTTGGTGGCTGTTGGAAAATAGTTTGGGGGTATTTGGGGTTTTGGTGGCTATTGGAGGAGAGTTTGGGAGTATTTGGGGATGTGTGTTAGCTATTGGAGTGGAGTTTGGGGGTATTTGGGGTTTTGGTGGCTATTGGAGGAGAGTTTGGAAGTATTTGGGGATATTTGTTAGCTATTGGAGTGGAGTTTGGGGGTATTTGGGGTTTTGGTGGCTATTGGAGGAGAGTTTGGAAGTATTTGGGGATATTTGTTAGCTATTGGAGTGGAGTTTGGGGGTATTTGGGGTTTTGGTGGCTATTGGAGGAGAGTTTGGAAGTATTTGGGGATATTTGTTAGCTATTGGAGTGGAGTTTGGGGGTATTTGGGGTTTTGGTGGTTATTTGAGGAGAGTTTGGAGGTATTTGGGGTTTGGGTGGTTATTTGAGGCGAGTTTGGAGGTATTTGGGGTTTTGGTGGTTATTTGAGGCGAGTTTGGAGGTATTTGGGGTATTGGTGGCTATTGAAAGGGAAACTACTCTTTTCCAACCCCTTGAGTATTTGTGATTTAGGGGTGCATGTAAGAGACCTTTCAGTTGTGTATTTGAGACGTATTATGGGTAATCTGGGTATTAACGGTGGTTCTGGGGAAATGTAAAAAGGCTGAGATGAAAATTTATGTGAAAATTTGATCATAATTGACAATACTTTGGAGTATTTGGGGATTTTTTTTTAAAAAGATGGTTTTATTGGACTGATTAAATGATATCTAGTGAGAATGTTGAGTATTTTCATCAGACGTAGTATGAAGAAATAATTTTATATATTTTCACAAATATACAAATACAACTTTATTAAAAATACATGATGGATGAAGCCCAAATGTAGGCAGCATTTAAAAAAGCATTGTTAAAAACAAATTGGGAGTTTTTAGGAAGAGATTGAGGGGAATATGGGATATTTGTAGGTTTTAAATGGGGCATTGGAGAATCTTTATATATATATATATATAAAAAACAATAAAATAGCTGATCCCTTCCTTTACTTCCATTTCTCCCATTTGTTATTCTCGTACTAGCTTGCTCTCTTTCTTTCTCTGTCGATCCTTATTTTTCTCATTCATACACCCCTCCCCCAACTCTTACCATCCCTCTCTTCCTCCCCGTCTCCCTCCTTTCCTCTCTGAAACCTCAAACCAAATCCATTCCCTTCATTTGTACTGAAAACGCCTCGGACCCCTTTTGACAGATTGCCAAAATAGCAGCACTTAAGCCCAGGCCTGACACGGCTGCACATTCTGACTGCATGATAATGAGCGGAAAACTGAAGAGAGGCGGAGAGACGGAGCCGGAGAACGAGAGGGAATACTGCAGGCAACAACAGCTCCGAATAGTTGTTATTCATAACTGATATTAGAACAGTTATAATTCAGATACAGTCTGTGCATTATAAATAAGTGTGCTTCTCTGGCTGCAGGAGAAGGACAGTGTTTCTAAATCAGACTATAAATAAAAGTTAATGAAACCTCAGTTTAATCCCAGAGCACATTATCAATATACCTCAAATCTCACTGTGTATAAACTATACTATACATCTATCACTGCTGATAAGTCTAATAAATCACTACTCACTAGTTCTTTGAAAATTAAAATTGATTGAAATGAACTCATCTCTAAAAGGAAAAAGGTTAAAGATGAAATGTTCTCAATGTTTAAAATTTATAGAACATTATAGAACATTAATGTACACTTTAATACAACAGCAATCCAACCCTTTTAAAGGAAAAAAAAAACTTAAAAAAAGAAAAAGAAAAAAAATATATTTATATTTTTACAGAAATTTTATTTTATTTTATTACAGTGTGGGGTACATTGTAATTTACTTTGTATTTTACTGTACATACTTTTTTTTTATTGTATCTCTAATTTTCTCCCATTTTTTCTCCTAGCTAGGCCAATTATGCCACCCATTCAGATCCCTCTCATCACTAGTGATAAAGACTAGCACACGCCTCCTCTGATACATGTAAAGTCAATGCTAACGCTCGGAGGAAAGCAGAGCGACTCGGTTCTGATACATCAGCTCACAGATGCAGCCTTGTGCTGATCAACATCACCCTAGGAGTGATGAGGGGAAAGAGCACCATCTACTGTACCCACCCAGAGAGAGCAAGACCAATTGTGCTCTCTCAGGGCTCTGGCAGCTGATGACAAGCTGCATGACCAGGATTCGAATCAGTTATCTCCTAATCATAGTGGCATCGCTTTAGACTGCTGGACCACTCGGAGCTCAAATTATTTTACTGTACAAACGATAGTCTGTAACACTTTACTTAGATGGTCCATTGTTGAGGCCTCGTAGTTGATGCTAAATGTCTAAAAAATCCAATTTCATTCTTATTTGAATGTAAATTATTTTATATTAAACCATTATATTAACCATCACTGATTGGTGGAAACTTCACACTAGACCTCGAGCAGTTTGGACTGTGTGTCTCTCCACTCTTCCTCCAGACTCTGATCCCTTGATTTACAAATGAAATGTAAAATGTACTGATGATCAGTGATGGTTTTGGATCACTCTGTGTTTAATACATCTATATAATATATGAGCTTCACGTTTTCTTTTCAATAAACTTAAAAATATATACAATCATTTTTTTTTTTTGCATTTTTTGTATCTTACAAAAATTACTCTTGTTCAACCATAAAAAATTATAGATTTTTTACAGAATTGCTTATTACATTGTAGGAAACATTGTACTGAATTTATTACATTAAATTCTGACAATCACATTTATTTTACTATTTTATTGTACATTTTTTTATATATAATCTATCATGAACCATCTAAGTAGTTATATTATTTTTACTGTATAATATACTTTTATTCACATGAATTGAATAGTAATTTCTAATACGTTGCAACTGTTTATTTAATAGTGAAATTCTGGCAGCCATATATATATATATATATATATATATATATTATAATATTCAAATGTTCTGAGATTTTTGGGTTTTCATTGGCTGTAAGCCATAATCATTAACTATATATATATATATATATATATATATATATATATATATATATATATATATATATATATACACACACACACACACACACAGTTGCTTGCAAAAGTATTCATACCCCTTGAACTTTTTCACAACCACAAATTTAAATGTATTTTATAGAGATTTTAAGTGATAGACCAACAAAAATAGCACATAATTGTAAAGTACAATGAAAATTATACATTGTTCTTAAAATTTTTATAAAATAAAAATCTAAATAGTGTGAAGTGGAAAAGTATTCAACCCCCTTTACTCTGAACCCCCTACATAAAATCCAGTGCAGTCGACTGCCTTCAGAAGTCACTGAATAAGTTAATAGAGTCCATTGTACTGTATGTAATAAAATGTATGAAAATATAAAGCCAGGTAAATTTGGAACATCTGTATTTACAGCAGAATGCAATGCATCATTTTATTCATTCTTACTGAGTGAAAGGGTTTTTAATCCATGCCTTTCCTCTCAGACATATTTAAATCTCTCTTTTTCCCCCTGTCCCAGTGTGTGAAGGTTATAACACACCTAAAATAAGACCCTCTCTACTTACCTATTATACTCCACTACTTACCCATTACACTCCATTATCCAGCACGCGTCCCTGTAGCCCGTTTGACCCAGTACTGAGCCAGTTGTTTAACCTCTGCCACGCCTGCAGGGGGGGAATAACCACCTGAGATTTCTTCACCCCAACACACACACACACACACACCAGTGTTTTTTTTTTTTTTTTTAACTGCTTCCAGCGAAGGTCACATTAACATATGCCACTTTCATTCACACAGTAATAGAGTAAGAGCGCGAGTGGAGAGATCTATAAAGAGAGGGAGGAAGGTAAAAAAGAGGTAATTGGTGAAGATAATAATATTTAATGAGAAATTTGTTGAAATTTGAGAACAATCCTGACAATAAGCAGCCACAGTTTCCATAAAACTAACTGATTGTGTTATACACCTGTTATAAATCTTTATAAACCACCTATAATCACGTATAAAGCTGCTGTACAGGCCTGTATTGCTGCATAAACTTGTTTTGCCAATTTCCATATCCATGCTCCACCCATACACACATTTTTACATAGCATCTATTCCTCTAATAAACAAGACTAATGTATGATATGCATAGTAATCAGTAGTCTATTAATAATTGTTGTAATAGTGGTAGTAAGAGTATAAAGATAAGTCGCTGAACTAGAAGAAGTAGTAACAGTACTGGTTGCAGTACCTTTAATAGTGGCACTAGAAGTTGTATTAGTTGGACTAGTAGTTGCAATAGGTGTAGTAGTAGCAGTAGTTTAAGCAGTAGCAGTAGTTTTAGTAGTAGCAGTAGTAGCAGAAGTTTTAGTAGTAGTACTTGTAATAGAAAAAATGACAGTAATTTTAGTAGTAGTAGCAGTAGCAGTAGTTTTAGAAGTAGTTTTAGTAGTAGCAGTAGTTTTAGTAGTAGCAGTAGTTTTAGTAGTAGCAGCAGTAGCAAAGGTTTTAGTAGTAGTAGTTGTAATAGAAAGAATGGCAGTAGCTTTAGTAGTAGCAGTAGTAGTAGCAGCAGTTTTAGTAGTTGCAGTAGAAGCAGTAGTTTTAGTAGTAGCAGTAGTAGCAGAGGTTGTAGTAGTAGTAGTTGTAATAGAAAGAATGGCAGTAGTTTTAGTATTAGTAGTAGTAGTAGTAGTAGTAGCAGTAGTTTTAGTAGTAGTAGCAGTAGCAGTATTTTTAGTAGTAGTAGTTGTAATAGAAATAATGTCAGTAGTTTTACTAGTAGTAGCAGTAGCAGTAGTTTTTGTAGTAGCAGTAGATTTAGTAGTAGCAGATGTTTTAGTAGTAGTAGTTGTAATAGAAGGAATGACAGTAGTTTTAGTAGTAGTATTAGCAGTAGTTTTAGAAGTAGTAGCAGTAGTAGCAGTAGTTTTAGTAGTAGCAGTAGTTTTAGTAGTAGCAGCAGTAGCAAAGGTTTTAGTAGTAGTAGTTGTAATAGAAGGAATGACAGTAGTTTTAGTAGTAGTATTAGCAGTAGTTTTAGAAGTAGTAGCAGTAGTAGCAGTAGTTTTAGTAGTAGCAGTAGTTTTAGTAGTAGCAGTAGTTTTAGTAGTAGCAGTAGTAGCAGAAGTTTTAGTAGTAGTACTTGTAATAGAAAAAATGACAGTAATTTTAGTAGCAGTAGCAGTAGTTTTAGTAGTAGCAGTAGTAGCAAAGGTTTTAGTAGTAGTAGTTGTAATAGAAGGAATGACAGTAGTTTTAGTAGTAGTATTAGCAGTAGTTTTAGAAGTAGTAGCAGTAGTAGCAGTAGTTTTAGTAGTAGCAGTAGTTTTAGTAGTAGCAGCAGTAGCAAAGGTTTTAGTAGTAGTAGTTGTAATAGAAAGAATGGCAGTAGCTTTAGTAGTAGCAGTAGTAGTAGCAGCAGTTTTAGTAGTTGCAGTAGAAGCAGTAGTTTTAGTAGTAGCAGTAGTAGCAGATGTTTTAGTAGTAGTTGTAATAGAAAGAATGGCAGTAGTTTTAGTAGTAGTAGCAGTAGTTTTAGTAGTAGCAGTAGTAGCAGAGGTTGTAGTAGTAGTTGTTGTAATGGAAAGAATGGCAGTCGTTTTAGTAGTTGCAGTAGAAGCAGTAGTTTTAGTAGCAGCAGTAGTAGCAGATGTTTTAGTAGTAGTAGTTGTAATAGAAAGAATGGCAGTACATTTAGTAGTAGTAGCCGTAGTTTTTAGTAGTAGTAGCAGTAGCAGTAGTTTTAGTAGTAGTAGCAGTAGCAGTATTTTTAGTAGTAGTAGTTGTAATAGAAATAATGTCAGTAGTTTTACTAGTAGTAGCAGTAGCAGTAGTTTTTGTAGTAGCAGTAGATTTAGTAGTAGCAGTAGTAGCAGATGTTTTAGTAGTAGTAGTTGTAATAGAAAGAATGGCAGTAGTTTTAGTATTAGTAGTAGTAGCAGTAGTTTTAGTATTAGTAGTAGTAGCAGTAGTTTTTGTAGTAGTAGTTGTAATAGAAAGAATGGCAGTTGTTTTAGTATTAGTAGTAGTAGCAGTAGTTTTAGAAGTAGTAGTAGTAGTGGCAGTTTTAGTAGTACTTTTAGTAGTAGTAGTTATATGAGTGGAAGTAAGTTTAGTAGTAGTAGCAGTAGTAGTAGTAGCAGCATTAGTTGTTGCAGTATTATGAATGGCAGTAATAGTAGTAGTAGTAATAGCATTACTTTTAGCAGTAGTAATATATATATATATATATATATATATATATATATATATATATATATATATATATATATATATATATATATTTAAACTATACATACTATACACTGCAAGATATCTGCTGAGTATCTAGTATCTATCAAGTAGTTGTTTTGTAGATGCAGTCATTTTAATAGCATCAAAAGCAATAGCAACAAGTGTAGTAGGAGCACCATCAGAAATTGTACTTATTATCGTAGTAGTAAAATTAAAACCTGCAGTAACAGGAAGAGTAGAAAGATTAGTCATTGTAGAAGCAGTAGTTATAATAGTAGAAATTGTTGTAATTGTAGTAGTAGCAGTAGTAATTTGAGTATAAGTAATATTTTTAGTAGCAGTTGTAGTAACTATAGTATATGCTGTATTAATAGTATGAGTTATATTAGTGTCACTAAGCCTTTGTTCTAGTAACAGTTGTAATAGTACTACTACTAGTAGTAGTAGTAGTTATAAAGGTCTTTAAAGTATTTAAAAAAGTATTACTTGTTGTAGTAGTTATTGAGTAGTAGTAGTAGTAGCAGCAGCAGTAGTAATAATAAAAAAGTGGTCTTCTTTGTAGTTAAAGAAGTAATGGTTTTAGAAGTACTTTGAGTAGTAGTAGTAGAAGTAGTATTAATAGTAATAAAAGTAGTCTTTGGAATAGTTGAAGAAATATCACTTTTAGTAGTAGTTAGTGATTAGTTGTTGTAGTAGTAGCAGTAATAGTAGGAGTAGTTGTAGAAGTAGTAATAGAAGTAGCAGTAGTAATAGAAAAAAGGTAGTATTTTAGTAGTTATTAGTAGGTGTAGGTTTTAGTAGTTCTGTATGAGTAGTAGTAGTAGTAGTAGTAGTAGTAGTAATAAAAGTCATTTTTTGAGTCATTGAAAGAGTATCAGTTTTAGTAGTATGCTATTAGTAGTTGTAGTAGTAGTAATAGTAATACAATTGTATTTTGAGTAGGTTTAGTAGTATTATATGAGCAGTGGTAGTAATATTGGTAGTAGTAGCAGTGATAGTAATAAAAGTAGTATTTTGAATAGTTTTAGTTGTATTATATGAGTAGTAGTAATAATTGTAGTAGTAGTAGTGGTGGTGGTAGTAGCAGCAGTAGTAATAGTAATAAAAGTAATCTTTGGAGTAGTTAATGAAGTATCACTTTTAGTAGTAGTTAGTGAGCAGTTGTAGAAGTAGTAGTAGCAGCATTAATAGTAGATGTGTTGTAGTGGTAGAAGTAGTAATAGAAGAAGCAGTAGTAGTAGAAAAAGTAGTATTTTTAGTAGTTGAAGAAGTATGAGTTTTAGTGGTACTTTATAAGTAGTAGTAGTAATAGTCGTAAAATTAGTTTTTGGAGTAGTTGGAGTATCAATTTTAGTAGTACTATGTGAGTAGTTGTAGTAGTAGTAGAAGTAGGAAGCAATAGTAGTAGTAGTAATAGTAGTAGAAGTAGTAATAATAATAATAATAATAAAAATAGTCTTTGGAGTAGTTAAAGAAGTATCAATTTTAGTACTACTATGTGAGTAGTAGTTGTTGTAGTAATAATGATTTTTTTTGGGTAGTTGGGTTTGGGTAGTAAAAGTCATTTTTGGAGTATTTAAAGAAGTATACATTTTAAAAGTACTATATGAGTAATATTAGTAGTAGAAGGGGAAAATAGTAGTACTTTTTAGTAGTAATAGCATTTCTGTTTATAGTAGGAATAATACTACTTTTAGTAGTGTCACTAGTAGTTGTATCAGTTGTAGAGTTTTTGAAGCAGTTGTTATAGTAGTAGTAGTTGCTGTATTAGAAGTGGTGAAAGTCACTAGTCACTAGTACAGTAGCAGTAGCAGTTGTTTTAATAATATATGTGTTAAAATTTGACTAGAATTACTGGATCTAGTAGAAGTTTGATTAGTTGCAATAGTTTAATTAGTGGTAACAGTAGTAACAGTAGCAGCAGGTTTAGTAGTAATAGTGATAGTTTTAATAGTAGCAGTATCAGGATTAATGTTAAGTTTTAGCAGCAGTAGTAGATCAGTAGTAGCCATGATGAAATTACCTATGCAATCTTTCTATTTTAATGCATTTAAAATATAAAAACAATATAAAGACTCTGTTTAGAAAGTGTTGAAGGAAGTCTGGGCTGGAGATAAAGTTGTGCAGGAGTTCCGGCAGCAGTCTGAAAGCTTGTACAACTTCTCAGCAGTGTCTCGGAGCAGGCGCCAGGCACAGCTCCGGACTTGTTTGGATCAAAAAGGTGGGAAAAAATCTAATTCAATAATTTTTCATTGCTCCAACTGCTGTGAAATGTTCAACACTGGCTTAGAAAATCACGTCAGTCCCTCCCACTCCTTCCCCCATAATTCTCCTCACAAAGAGGCACATAAAGCACGGCTGCGGTGTGGGGCTGAGAGAGAGCGCGAGAGCGCGAGAGCTGCAGGAGAGAGCCATTAGTTCCATTAAAACACAGAAGAGTGTCAGTCTGCTTTATTAGCCAGTCATGCTAAAGCCCAGAACCCACTGCGTACGTCTGTCACACCAACATCGCCACTCTACATAATGCTATAGGATTAGCCTAAGTGAGGCTACGCCCCGCTGAGAGCACTGCATGGGGTGTGTGTGTGTGTGTGTGTGTGTGTGTCTGTGTGTGTGTTTGACTGTGTATAAAGTTCACCTGTGTCAGGTAACTACTTCAGATATTTCAAGTAATCTAAATACTCAGTCTGTTTGGCATTTAAAAACATTCAATTATTAGATACAATTAGAATTCGATTAGAGCAAGCACCTTTTTTTTTTTTTACCTAAGATACCATAGCAACCACCAGGGATACCATACTGACTGCCTAGCAATCAGCGACTGTCTAGCAACACCCTAGCAAACACTAAACAACATTATGACAACCACCTTAAATACCATAGCATTCACCTTGTAAAACAAACTGCACAAAAGCAACACCAGAGCAACCACCTGGAATACCATCAAATCGTAGTTACTGTGAAACAACATTTGCATCCATATTAAAGATTACTGGTGCAGCTGTATACCGGAATACAGCTCTGGGGAAAAAAAATAAGAAACCACTTCAGTTTCTGAATCAGTTTATCTGATTTTGCTATTTATAGGTTTATGTTTGAGTAAAAATATCGTCATTTAAAGCATTTATTTACAGAAAATGAAAAAATGTCTGAAATAACCAAAAAAGATGCAGAGCTTTCAGATCTCAAATAATGCAAGAAAAAAAAGTTTATATTAATAAAGTTTTAAAAGTTCAGAAATCAATATTTAGTGGAATAACCCTGTTTTTTAATTGCAGTTTTTTTTCATGTATCTTGGCATCATGTTCTCCTCCACCAGTCTTACACACTGCTTTTGGATAACTTTATGCTGCTTTACTCCTGGTGCAAAAATTCAAGCAGTTCAGTTTGGTGGTTTGATGGCTTGTGATCATCCATCTTCCTCTTGATTATATTCCAGAAGTTTTCAATTTTGGTAAAATTAAAGAAACTCATCATTTTTAAGTGGTCTTTTCTAGTGGTCTTTTTTCAGAGCTGTATATTAGATTAGATTAGATTGATTTGAGAAAACTCAGGGAATTTAAGTTGTGCAGCCATTCTGTGCTTCCTTCTCATCATATATGTGGTTCAATAATAATTCTGTATAATTTCATTTTTTATGTATATTGTTATATATACTTTATATTACCAAAAGTATTTACTCACCCTTTGCAAATCATTAAATTGTCAAGAACAAGTTTTTATCTTGAGTTTTCTCAACTTTTTTTTTTCATATTTACAGTGTAGTAAATCCTGCATGTATTAAAATACAGATAATTAATGTTCTAAATTTGACTCCAGTCTAAAATAAAGTAGAAAGTGTACAGTCTGTATTTTACCCTCAGAATTAAAGCAGTCAGTCCCACACATACTACTCTCACATCACCCATCCATCAGCATCCTTCCACAGGTTCTCTCTCTCTCTCTCTCTCTCTCTCTCTCTCTCTCTCTCTCTCTCTCTCTCTCTCTCTCTCTCTCTCTCTCTTTCTGTCTCAGAGGAAATGAAAAGCTATTTTTTGTTAATGGAGGTTATTTGTGGTGATGATGATGCCGGCTTTGTAAATGCAGTACCTCAGTGCTGTGCTTCTCCTCTGCCCTTCCCATGAACCTCTGCATTACACTTCTGTAACTAAGGAAATGAATACAGGTGGTAATCAGGCTATTTTTAAACTGCTGCTGATGCTGTAGCATTACCGAGTAGCATCACAGTGCTAACACTCGGAGGAAAGCGCAGCGACTGGGTTCTGATACATCAGCTCACAGACGCAGCCTTGTGCTGATCCACATCACCCTAGGAGTGATGAGGGGAAAGAGCGCCATCTACTACTGTACCCTCCCAGAGAGAGCAAGAGCAAATGTGGTCTTTCAGGACTCCGGCAGCTAATGGCAAGCTGCATCAACAGGATTCGAACCAGCAATCTCCTGATCATAGTGGCAGTGTTTTAGACTGCTGAGCTCAGAGTCCTTTATTAGACTATTCATAAACAGCTTTCTGCTAAGGTCAGCATTCGACAAGCAGCACAAGCAATAGCAATAGTTAAAACTTTTTTTTCCAAATTTTGTGATTTTTAATGTAAAAAATATATATATATTATTAAAGTTTAAAACAGTTGATGTATATTTTGTCACTCGCCACCAAATTGAAGCAAATTCATAAAAAGTCAGTGATCGATCAAATTGAGAACCATCACTGACCCTGGCAGCCAAAAAGAAAACATATGGACATCCGGGGCCCTATTTTAGCGATCTATAGTGCACAGGTCAATTGAGAATTTAGGGCTTCTCAGTGTGTCTTTGGTATCATGAGGGTGCAGAAAATACGCAAAAGATATACTACTTCTCTTAATTAATCATGGGTGTGATTAATTTTGGCCGTAACATGAAAAAAAAAGTCACGGGCGGCACGTATCATTCCCTTTAAGAGGCAGGTGAGCTCTGACTTTGGCGCGTTCATATCTTAACAGTGCGGCGCTTCTCAGCAGAGAATTTGATACAGATATATCTACACTGATGGATGTGATAATCTGGAAATGAGGTGTGTTCAGGTACATTTCTGGTGTATTGTTATATATATCTTGGCAACGCGAAAACACAGGTGCTCCACTGACTGAATACAACCTAGATAACAGTCAACAGTTAAATATTTAATGCTATCTTAGACACAAGCATGAATGAATTGTTGGATACATCCAGGTTGCTGCACTGTTAAAATAGCAATCTGCAAAATCAGAGCTCACCTGGCTCTTAAAGGGAATGGCAAGAGACGCGCTTGTGATTGGTTTATTTCACGTTACGCCCCAAATGAACTAACCACACCCATGATTAATAGAAATAGAGAATTAGTACACACCTTTTTCATGTTACATGTTGCATGTTACAAGTCTTGCATGGTATACATTTTTCCCCGTTGTTACGGGAATCAAGCTGCGCAATACATTATTTTTCAAATTAAGAAATGACTCTACACAGTGATGCACCGCTCTGAACTTCGAGAGCTGCAGTCTGATCTCTGCGGCTCTGACACTGTACCGCTGCTCACCGTCTGCATCCTATTAATCTGATTACGGCCTCGTCCTCCCGCGCATCTTTAAGTACGCATTAAAAAGAATGGAGTCATTGAGTGTGTTTGGCGTATAAAAGATATGAGGCCGTCGTTAAAAACCGATGTAAGCTCTTTTAAAGCCGAAGAGAGGTGATTTCATGCCCGGCTGGGCCTGTATCGGTGTTGCCACACACACACACACCCCGGCAGCCAGGCGTCCTTGACGATGCCTCTCGTATACACACACACACACACACACACACACACTGAACAGCAGCAGCAGAAGCAGCAGCATCAGAGGCGTGGTGGGAGAAGCCTGGTAGCTGAGCTAATGGTGCTTAAAGAACGCAGGGGTAGGCAGGACGAGGAAATAAATAAATAAAGCTGTGTCTCAGACAGGAAGTGGAGCGCTATTTGTCGGTCTTATAGCAGGAGGACGCTGGCTAATGGGACTCTCTGTAAGTACTTAAAACATTTATTAACGAGAGGAGAAGCTTTAAGAGAAACAGAAAACGGCCCTGAAACCATTCTTCTCTTTTAGAGCTTCTGCCTGTTTCATACCACAGTACCATAAATTATTCACACTTTTTAAAAAGCTGAGTTCAATTTTACTACTAATCACAACCAGGCCTGATTACTGATTCCAGACCTGTAGAATCAAGAAATCACTTAAATAGAACCTGTCTGACAACATGAAGCAGATAAAAGATCTCAAAAAGTAGAACATTATTATTAGTATTATATATTATTATATATAAAAGTCATTGATCATCTATCAGTCTGAAAAAAAGGTTATAAAGCCATTTCTAAAGCTTTGAGACTCCAGAGAACCACAGTGGAACACTACCCAGGAGTGACCGACTGACCGACCAAAATTACTCCAAAAGGGCATGAAGAACTCAGTCCCACCTAAGTCTCTGTAATATATTTAAATTCTACCAAAATACATTAATTGACAATGAGCATATAGCCATTCAGGAGTGTGTGTGTCACACACATATGGACAAACATATCTAGCTTTCACATCAACAATAAACAGAATAAAGAATAAAATATCATTACTGTTCTTTTAAATGAGCTGCTGGTGTATCTTCACAGTGTGAACGAGCAGCTCAGTATCTGTCTCTGCTGAGACAGACAAAAGCACCACACTGTTAAGATACGAAAGCGCCAAAGTCAGAGCTCACCTGCCTCTTAAAGGGAATGATGACTGACACACTGATTGGTTTATTTCACATTACACCCAAAATTAACCACACCCATTATTATTTTAAGAGAATTAGTACATGCTTTTTGCATGTTTTAACCCTTTTGTTGTGTTCTGGGTCAAATTGACCTGTTTTAAAGTTTGAAGATCTAGGAAAAATAGTTAAAAATATATATATATTTTCAGTATGAAACTTCTTCTTGCCTTAATTAGTGTAATCAACAAATAATGTTAAAATGGTTCATCTCATATATTTGCAACCACCTCCTGCAAAAACTAAAACTAAAAGAAAATTGCCAAAATAACAAATATTATTTAAAACTTTAGTGTTTTACGTGTTGATCTTTGAAAAGTAATAAAGTAATAGAACATTAACAAAGTTTGAACATGTATTTTTTTTATGAAAAATGAGTGAACTATCCTAATTAAAGCATTACCTGTTAGAGGTAAGGAATACCATTGCACTAAATATTGATAGAATAATTAGTAATGGAGTTAGTAGTTAAATATTCATTGATCATCTATCAGTCTGGAAAAGGTTATAAAGTCTAAATTTCTAAAGCTTTGGGACTCCAGAGAACCACAGTGATTCACTATTATTCACCAATGGAGAAAACATGCAACACTGGTGAACCTTCCGAGGAGTGACCGGCCGACCTAAAGAAATTACTCCAAAAGGGCATGAAGAACTCATCCAGGAGATCCCAAAAGAACCCAGAAAAGCTTGAGTTGATACTTTAACTTCTACAGAAGTATTTAAACTCTAGTATCTATACTTCTACTTACAGAGTAAGAACTAGAACTAGAAAGTGTTCTATATGATCAGTGATAATATTACGCTTTAGTGTATTTATTCTGACAAAGACAAAAAAAAGATTCTGCTCTGTGTAGAAGGAAGAAAAGCAGATGTGAGGTGATTGGTCGAGGTGATGATGATGTAACATTTGAGTCTAGTAGAACTTTTTACACTTAATTTCTTTACAGTTCATCAGATTGGAAATTCCCCAATCTTCTCCTACCTGTAAATACAAGAGATAGTAAAGCTTTGGAGGTGAAGTCCTGCTGCGTCTGCACCACACGCCTCCGTCTGCGAGCTTCAGGATGCTGGGTCTGTAATAAATATCACTGTTCTCCTGTTTAACCTGCTGATAAACCTGCAGCAGCAGGACGGCGGCGGCGGCGGCGGCAGACTAGGGGAAAATAGCTGCAGGCTGGGGGGTGGAATACACACACACACTAATACACACACACACAGAGCAGCACGGTTCGCAATCTGCAGGTAGACAGGTGCGTTTATTGGTGTTTGTAAATAGACAGAATCGACTGCGCTCTGAATTCATTTTCCCCTCCAGCTGTGTGAGCTAATTGGAATAATGAGCCGAAAGGTTATCAACATTCCACGCGCCATTATTATCAGGTGCTTAGAGCGTGTGAAGGTGTGTTTAAGTGTGTGTTTTTGTATGTTTGTGTTTGTTTCTGGGCTTGAGCTTTCATGTGGACATATTGTTTATATTCCCAGTAGGCTATCAAGTTCTTTACATCGTCCTAAATTAGTTTATTTGTGAATTTGAATGAAGAATAGAGCTGTTTTTTTTTTTTTTTTTTTTTTTACAGAGAGCCTAGCCACTTTCTTTTTGCTCTGTTATAGCAATTAAAAAAAAGGACTGAAAAATCCATTTGAGCATGCATGCAGTTTGATTTAGAGCATGTCAGTGTGTCTTTGCTATCATAACAGCAGGAAAAGTACACCTTGTGCAGCTTAAAACAAAGTGTAAAAGGCATGTACTAATACTCTTAAATAATCATGGGTGTGTTTAGGTTTTGGGCGTACCGTGAAATAAACCAATCAGAGTGTCACTTGCTCATAGATGGCTGGATGGACGGATGGATAGACGGACGGACAGCATCATGACAGGGTACAAGAAATACACACAAGAAATACACACAAGTAACAGAGGGAAAGAAATAACTAAAATACAATATGCAAGTAAAATTACAATTTACAAGCATTCAAAGAGTCCAGCAGAGGCAGTATTGCACAGTATTGTTGCACTCTGTTTAAGAATTATTGCATATAGTCTGATTTGTGTTTTTAATCAGTCTTTTAGTAATGATTGCACATACTCTGGTTTATGTTTAAGTCTCTGTCTTCAGTCCGGTGGCATGAAGGACAAAGGAGTTTTTAAACCTGTTGGTTCTGCACTTGGTTCATCATTCCCTTTAAGAGCCAGGTGAGCTCTGACTTTGGCAGATTGCTATTTTAATGGCGTTTAGCTACCTGGTTATCTCCAACGCTTCTTAGCAGAGGAAACTGACCTGCTAATTTATGCTGGAAAGATACACCAGCAGCTCATTTAAGTGAACAGCAATTATATTTTATTCTTTATTCTGTTTATTGTTGATGTAAATATGGCTTTGCACACTGCTGCATGTCATTGTCTGTACATGCATTGAGTGTGCATAGCATGCCTGTGTTGCCAAGATAGCAATGAACATCTGATGGTTGACATCTGTCTAGGTTGAAATCAGTCAGTGCCGCACTTGTGTTTTCCATTGCCAAGATAGTAATACATCAGAAATGTACTTGAACAGACCTCTTCTTCTCATTCAGTGTGTTTTCTTTCTTATTTATGATTTTCTACACTGTAAATTTAAAATTATAGAATATATTAAAGATATCACATCAGATTACCTTAAAACCTTTAAGCAGTAGTGTGCATGATTACAGTAATATACTGTATTAAAGGATATTATTTAAAAGCAGGAACAAAAAATTCTACAGCAGTGAGAAGAGGAAAAAAGTGCAGTTATAAACATTGTTACAGTAAAAAATAATATATGTCATAGAAAAATGATAGTAGCATGTAAACATGTAGACAGTACAGAGTAGAGTGCAGAGTTAAGGAGTCTGATGGAAGTGGGGAAGAAGCTGTTCTTTAACCTGGTGATGCTGTGTTGTTGTGTTACACACTGCTTTTGTATGTTAAGCTAAGAAAATGTGTGTGTGTGTGTGTGTGTGTGTGTGTGTGAGAAATAGGCTGTTATTCGCCTCGTTGTTCTACATACGACTGACTTAGCGGCTCGAACACAGCAGCTCTGTCACAGGCCCATTTATTCCACTTAACTGTCCACCGGGCTTTTACTGGCCAGTCAACAGGCTTTATGATGGCCGTTTACACACAAATAACCCCCCCCCCCTCTCACACACACACACACAATTTAACACACACACACACTAACACACACCATCATTCACTCCGCCACCCTCCCGCACCCATTCCCCCATTTTCTCTCCATTTCTGACACGAGCGTTACGACACATGATAGCATCTGAAGCGCTCATTGTATGTCAAGCGTCGTGTGTAATTGATGCCCCTATGATGGATTGTGATGATTAATTCTCTCTCTCTGTGTGTGTGTGTGTGTGTGTGTGTGTGTGTGTGTGTGTGTGTGTGTGTGTGTGTGTGTGTGTGTTGTGACAGCTCTGGTCGGCGCCGCCGCTGCCCGAGGCTGACAGTGGTGGACGTGTTTATGATTTTGTGTGCAGACATCATTGCACTTGACATGAGAGCACAGCAATCACAGCAGAGCTCTTTCCCTGGAATCTCTGTGCGCACACACACACACACACACACACACACACACACACACTCGATATCTTTGCGTTTTATACAGTAGAAATACTCACAACAGTGTAAATGGAGCCTGGGTAGTAGTGCTTTCCAACTGATGTCAACAGATTGCAGATCATCACACTGATAACAAAAGCCTGCATCTCTGCATCTCTCAAACACCGACTAGATAAACAAGAACCACAAGAAAAAAATGTGTTAAATAAACCAGAATTTGTTTTATATTTTAGATTCTTTAAACTGGCATCTCTTGCTTAGATTAGACAGATTTTTTTCAGTCAGTTTTTTTGAGGTAGAGTCTCCTGGAATTCAGGCTTTCAGTTAACAGCTGTGCTGAACTCATCAAGAGTTAATTACTTGAATTTCTTGTCTCTTAATTTTAGTTTGAGAGCATCAGTTGTAAAGTAAAGTAGTGAAGAGGCAGAGTTACAGGTATACAGTGAATAGTGAATATTTGAGTAATGTTCTAATCCAGATTATACCACAGTTAGGTCCGACCCTGCAACGTGATTGGCTGAGAGGCGTTCTATGAGTGCCGTTATCAGCCGTTATCAGCATTGTAACTCTCCAAAGAAGCTCTCCATGTATTACTCCACCACATACAGGTAACCTAGCAATGATGCAGCGCTTATACAAGCCAAACAGCACAACTACAAACAGAGCAGCAATGGAACTATTTTAACTCGCCGAGATTTTATAACCAAACATACCAACCAAGCATTGTATTTTCTCGTCCTCTTTATCTTAAAATCTTTTAATAAACAAAAAGTTATGACACAACAGTGGTAATCGCACTAATACACTTGGCCTGCTACCTCATGCCTATGAATGCAGCAAAGCAGTCCCAATCTTACACGTTATATCACTCCCCAGATAAGAGTGCCTAAAAGCTTCTTCACAGAGTATTTTATATGCTAATATTTTCCCAATGCAGGGTTCGTAGTCTAGTGGGACAAAATAAGAAATGTTGGGGGTCTAAGTGGTAGACAACCACCCAAAAAATGACTGGCATAAACAATCCAGTTCACTTTAATCAATTTGACTCCCAGAAGGCCTACAAGACAAATACATGGAATTCAGGAATTGACAGACAGTGCTGTAACTGGTGTTTCTGATAAAGTGGCCAGTTTGTAGAAGTTAAAGGTAGATATTTCTAATAAAATGACATGTAAGTTGAAGTACAAGATGGATGTTTGCATCTAAAGAAAGAAAAAAAATCGTCTGTTTTTGGTAATTCTAGTAAAAGTTAAAGGTAGGTGTTTGTAAATTGGCCATTAAATGGATGCACAAGAACAGACAGTGGGTGTTTCCAATAAAGTGGACAGTTTATGGACACAATATTGGGTCTAAATGAAGAGAGATCCCTCTGTTTTTATTTACCTAGTAAAAATTAAAAGTAGGTGTTTCTAAAGTGGCCAGTTAATGGAAGCACAATAATGTACAGTGTGGGTGTTTCCAGTGAAGTGAAGTATAACGTAGGCGTGAATGAACTGTGGGAGTACAAGGTAGAGGTTCAGACCCAAATATAGATGATTGGACCAGGTGTTTCTGATAAAGTGGCCAGTTTATAGAAGTTAAAAGTAGGTATTTCTAATAAAATGACAGGTAAACGGAAGTACAAGGTAGATATTTGAGTTTTTGGACACAAAATTGGGCCTAAATAAAAAACGACCCCTGTTTAAGTTATCTAGTGAAGTTAAAAGTACTGTAGGTGTTTGTGAGACGATATTAAAGTTAAATAAAGAAAGATCCAGGCTGGAAGCTCCCTCTGTTTTTAGGAATTGTAGTAAAAGTTAAAAGTAGGTGTTTGTAAATTGGCCATTAAATGGATGCACAAGAACAGACAGTGGGTGTTTCCAATAAAGTGGACAGTTTATGGACACAATATTGGGTCTAAATGAAGAGAGATCCCTCTGTTTTTATTTACCTAGTAAAAATTAAAAGTAGGTGTTTCTAAAGTGGCCAGTTAATGGAAGCACAATAATGTACAGTGGGTGTTTCTAATAAAGTGGCCAGTGAAGTAAAGTACAATGTAGGTGTGAATGGAGTGTAGGAGTTTAAGGTAGAGGTTCTGGCTCAAATTTACATGATTGGAACTGGTGTTTTTGATAAAGTGGCCAGTTTTTAGAAGTTACTTTAGAAGTAACTAAGAGGAGCTAAAAGGTAGATATTTGTGTTTTTGGACACAAGATTGGGTCAACATAAAAAACGATCCCTGTTTTTAGTTATCTAGTGAAGTTAAAAGTACTGTAGGTGTTTGTGAGACGATATTAAAGTTAAATAAAGAAAGATCCAGGCTCTGAGCTCCCTCTGTTTTAGTTATCTAGTGAAGTTAAAAGTACTGTAGGTGTTTGTGAGACGATATTAAAGTTAAATAAAGAAAGATCCAGGCTCTGAGCTCCCTCTGTTTTAGTTATCTAGTGAAGTTAAAAGTACTGTAGGTGTTTGTGAGACAATATTAAAGTTAAATAAAGAAAGATCCAGGCTCAGAGCTCCCTCTGTTTTAGTTATCTATTGTACTGGTGTTCAATTTCTCGGGGTTGTAATAGAAAAGCAGGGTGTGTGAGTCAGTGAACTGTCACTTTAACACAGCGTGATCAATGCAGTAAGTTCTAGAAAACTCTCTCTGTGCTGGTATAAAGCCTGTTCTGCCTGCGGGCGTGGTGAAGCCGCTCTGCTGCGATGTCTTCACCTTGATTTATTATCCTGGCCTGCGAGGAACGGTGTTCACATCGGCGAGGTGTGAGTTAGCCTCCCTTCCTATTGATTCCGCTCGTTTTTTTAAATGGACGGCTTTATTTAGCCCTGAAAAAGTGAGCCGCTCTCTCTCTCTCTCTCTTTCGCTTTCTCTCTCTCCCAGTGTCTCGCGTGCTCTCGCACGACCGGGGCCCGAGCCGGCTGTTTAATAGTCTCAAATCTATATTTCATTAAAATGATGACACGCAGCACAACCTAACTCCTGTACTATCGATCGGGCCTGAGTTAAACACTCGCGCCGGGGTGATAAATTGGCGCCGGGTAGGTGGCGCTCCGTCACCCTGTATTACGCCGTTAATGAGTCCGCCGCGTCTCGCCGAGGCTCCGCGGGACAGAGGTCACAGCACCACGAATCTATTACACACCTCCGCTGCTCCCAGCCATGGATTTCTTCTCCCACTGACATTACATGACAAATACGAGGGCGAGCGAGGCAGGGGAGAGCCGGGGAGAGAGAGAGAGCGAGAGATCGGCGGCTGAGCGAGAGTTTCTCAGATGGCCGCGGTGAAATTGACCCCGCGAGCGCACAGATTCGTCTCAATTAGCCAACTCATATTCGCACCGTTTTTCAGAGTGCGGCCGAGCTCCAAATAAAAGTATCGATCGTGATCCTCGGCGGACGAGGGCGCGGTCTCTGCGGTCTCATAAAGAGCTGAAGGCAAGGTTATTAATGAGCTCGGCTTTTTCTCTGCCGTGTTTTGGTCGGAGAGAAGCCCCGAAACTAAATGAGGTACCCAATGTTAGAAACAGGAGTATGTTGCGCCTTTCTATGTGTGTCTCTGTATGTATTATATTACAACCTGTACTGGAAAAACACTATGTATCATGTACAGAGGTGGAAAAAGTACTGAAAAACTGTAATTAAGTAAAAGTACCTTTACTTTGCTAAAATTCTACTCAAGTAAAAGTAAAAAAGTACTCAATTTAAAATTTACTTTGAGTAAAAGTTACATAGTTACTTTTAATTATTTGATGTAAAAAAGTACAAATCATAAATTAACCCTTGTGTGGTGTTCATATTTTTGTTACTCGTTTACTTTGTTATTTGTATTTAATTCAGCAAAATTAAGCAATTTTACATTAAAATGCTTTACACATGCTCGCTTCACCTAAATTGCAAGCAATATAAACAGCTTACATGGTTAATATTTGCCCTTTACCTTTCTTATGTTACATTTCTTTTAAAAAGTGCTTCTCTTTTTTTATTAGTTTTTTAATAAAATGTAAAAGAAAATGAATTAAACTCAAGATATGAGTAGAAAATTTGTTTAGTTTCAAATTTTTGTAGGGGGGGGGGTGTACAGTGTGTGTTTATCGAAAATGTGTTTTAATATATGTTTCTCACAAAAAATGAGCCAATGCCAATGAGTTTGAGTTAGAAAAAAAATTTTTTTAGTATCATTTGATGAAAAATGAAAACGGGTCCCACAGACCCGAACACCACACAAGGGTTAAATAATTATTAAATTAAATAATTTGGATCTTTCAGGCAGTATTTTTTCAGGCCACCCCATAAAACATTTTTTTTTAAGAACAAGTGGTATAGGTTTCTATGATTATTTTTTTTTTCTTTACTGTTAAAAAGTTATGGTCACATAGATGACTATAAACTGTAGTTTTGTAGTTTTGCAGTTCATTTTTTTTATTTGCCATTGTTATGCTTTAACTGCTATTTACATGTTTTTTAATGTTCAAGCAGATTGTTTAATGTTCCAATAAAAACTTAAGGAAACATCATTAAAAACTTGAAAACATAAAAAAAAAAACTGTTGGTGGGTGCATGCGCAGTGCCGTAAAGAAGCACATATCGATGGGTAGCATAACTCCACAGAACACCGGTTCCCCAGAGCCGAGCACACAGACCGCAGCTGATTTACACAGCATGTCCCCTGCTAACCGTAATAAACACTGCTGGGAAAAGTTCAGCTGCGCTGCCATGGAGAACAAAACTCTTTTTTTTAATTCAAACTATTTTTTTTCCCCAGCATTTCATTTTTTACTCAGTAATGGGAAGTTTTCCAAATTAGTGAGGTAAATTACTTGTGTCAAAATGTACTTGAGTAAAAGTAAAATTACCTAATTTAAAAACTAATTTAAAAATTACAAATAACTCAGAAAATACCTCATATCTACGACTGATTACTTCCACACTTTGTATAGTTTTTGTATTTATATATTTCTGTATATATTTTTAAATCTCAGTTTAGAATTTTATAGAGTAGAGTCTTATATTTCTTACTGTGCTCTCTTATTATACTACCCCTATTTTTTGTTTCTACTGTGTTGTGTAACTGCTACTGGGTAAATTTCCTATCTATCTATCTATCTATCTATCTATCTATCTATCTATCTATCTATCTATCTATCTATCTATCTATCTATCTATCTATCTATCCATCCATCCATCCATCCATCCATCCATCCATCCATCCATCCATCCATCCATCCATCCATCCATCCATCCATCCATCCATCCTCCTTGTTTCTACATCTGTTATCCATGGATCGTATACAGTATTGTATTGAGAAAAAGTGTGTCCAAACTTTTGACTGAAACTGTATATTAATTAAATTCCCATTACAAGGATCGTAGTCTAGGTGGCAAAATAATAATAATAAAAAAAAAAGAAAAACAAACTAAAAACTAAATGTTGGGGGTGGAAGTGATGGACAACCTATAAAAAGACAAAAGTTCACTTTAATCAGACTCCCAGAAGGCATACAAGACAAATACATCAAATTCAGGAGTGGACAGACTTTTATAGACACATACGATAAAAGTTATGGTCTGGGTTTAATATCCAGATTTATCTCCAATCGATCAAAACGATTGATTATGGGAGTAGCTGGGATGCTGCAGCTTCAATCTAGAAGTAAACACGAGGTAACCACGTGGCCTCCATCCACATGGTTGGACACGTGCTTGTAAACGTGAGCACGTGTTGAAATCAGTCCAGCACAGTTTTGCAGCGCAGATATTTCCAGTTACAGCTGAATTCACACTTTTAATAATTACAAGCCATCAAACCAAACTGAACTGCTTGAATTTTTGCACCAGGAGTAAAGCAGCATAAAGTTATCCAAAAGCAGTGTGTAAGACTGGTGGAGGAGAACATGATGCCAAGATGCATGAAAACTGTGATTAAAAACTAACCAGGGTTATTCCACCAAATATTGATTTCTGAACTCTTAAAACTTTATGAATATGAACTTGTGTTTTTTCTTTGCCTTATTTGATCTTATTAAGTCTGAAAACTGCATATTTTTTTTTGTTATTTCAGCCATTTCTCATTTTCTGTAAATAAATGCTCTAAAATACAATATTTTTATTTGGAATTTGGGAGAAATGTTGTCTGTAGTTTATAGAATAAAACAAAAATGTTTTTTTTTTTTTTTTTAGAGCTGTATACAGTCTTTGCAGAAGACCAATGACACTCGAGTCACACAATTATTCACACCAGTGTTCACACTCATCCTATTCATACTAATGGACCCCCCCCCACACACACACACACACACACACACACACACAGAATCAATCAGGCTTAATGTGAATGGCCTGAATTATCTGTGTAGGAACCCCATAGGTGCTGGGCATTGTGGGTACGCTGCCAGCCCAGTTCATTACTGCAGTTTAGACAGGCAGACTGCCATTGATCAGCATGAGCTCTGTACTCTGCTCTTCTCTCTCTGGGTTTCCTCCATCAGTCCTCATTTCTCTTCTTCTCTGTTTCTCTCTTTTCCCTCTTTTCCTCCTGCCATCCTTTCACCTTCACACACACACATACACACACACACACACACACACACATACAGATCATTTCCATACACTGTACTGCTAGCTAGATGCCCGAACAGAAGGACATGCTAATTCCTCTACTCCACTTTCTTCCCTTCGTCTTTCCTCCCTCGCTCCACTCTTCCCCTCCTCCTCCTTCTCTTCCTCCTCTTCCTCCGTCAGTCCGACACTTTTCACAACCATTCAATTAACTGCTAGCTGCAGGCTCGGACTCTGCAGAGCCGGAGCCGTGTTATAATCGGCCGCTGTAGGTGCGATAATCTGATCGTCTCTGAAGGGTAAACATGTTCAACATTTACCGCTGACCTCCGCTACACTCGCACGAGGGCTCTGCACGCCTCTCGCACGGTGTTTATTAGTCCTATTAGCCTCTGAGAAGTCCACAAATTGCTTTGCATTTTCTGGGTGGTGTAAAATATGGTCTATAATTGGATGCTTCTGCAACAGCAGGTCGAATTTCGGAGAAAACAGTGGAAATGTCTTTGCTGGGACATGCCCTTACTTTATAACCACT
The DNA here is from genome assembly GCF_023375975.1 of Astyanax mexicanus. Lineage (NCBI taxonomy): Eukaryota > Metazoa > Chordata > Actinopteri > Characiformes > Acestrorhamphidae > Astyanax > Astyanax mexicanus. The sequence goes on from NC_064409.1 coordinate 77,812,491, forward strand.
GTGACCACTGGGAGATTGATGGTTCGAATCCCGGTCATGCAGCTTTCCATCAGCTGCCGGAGCCCCGAGAGAGCACAGTTGGTTTTGTGGTCTCTCTGGGTGGGTACAGTAGATTGTGCTCTTCTTTCCCCTCATCACTTCAAAGGGTGATGTCGATCAGCACAAGGCTGCATCTGTGAGCTGATGTATCAGAACCGAGTCGCTGCGCTTTTCTCCGAGCGTTAGCACTGTGATGCTACTCGATAATGCTGCATCAGCAGCAGTTCAAAAAGAAAAGAGGCGGAGTCTGACTTCACATGTATCGGAGGAGGCATGTTCTAGTCTTTACCCACTGTTTGTTGAGGGATTACTAGTGATGGGGAGATACAGCTGAGTAGCAGCTGAATGCATGGAACAATTGTCCAGATAAATTGGGGAAAAAAGAGAAGAAAAAAAAGTGTTTTCACCAAAAGATTTGAATATTTACCAGTTTTTTTCTCATCTGTGTTTAAGGGTTCAAATTGAGTGTCAAATTGTGAGAAATACCTTTTTTTCCGAATTACATTAGACATAATGAACTGTAGAAAGAAGGTCTGTAAAGATATATATATATATATATATATATGTTTATTTCAACTAAACAAGCTCACGGTGACATCAAGAGAATACAGCATGATAAAAGATTGTAGTTACTGTTGGAACGCACTCAGCATGCACCTTGAATACCGTCTCCACACTGTAGAAATGATGGAAAGAATAAGGAGAAGAAGAAGAAGCTGGAAGCATCCTGCCTGGAAACAAAGAGCTCTTTATTGTGAAACTGGGCAGAAAGCCTCACCGGAGTCAATTCATGAATCAAGAGGGTGCAATTGAGTCACTGAATAATGACTCACCGAGCATAATCTCAAGGCACACATGGTAGCCAAGTCACTAACCACAACAGGCTTTCAGTAAATAGTGAATGGCTTAGACTGCCTAAGGCAATATGCCACAGAAAGCAGAACAAAACACCCAACACACATTTACAGAACACAGGGAACTGAGCACAGACAAAGCATCACTGCAGGCACTTTCTGCTGCAGTTACTGTATGTCTTAGACAGATATGTAACAGTATGGTTACAGGTGTGGTGTGATTATGACATAAAATGTCATAAAATGGTTCTCAGAAGCTACATTTGGGCACTGTATTTGGTGAGAAAATGCTTCAATGATGCATTCAAAGATATTTTGCAAATTGAATTGTTGTAAAAGTGTTGTAAATGGGAATCCAGAACTGCTACAGACTGGAACTGGATTTTTATCTCTGTGAAAACCAAACCAAAACCAGAGCAGATAAAAAGCAGGTCAGACCAAGCCAACTCAAATTAAACAAACCAAAACACAGACTAAATAAAAACTCCCCAAACCAGACTAAATCCACCCCAACCAATTACTAAACAAAACAAAATCCAAACAGACCAACTTAATTACTCCACAAAAACAGATTAAACCAAAACACACCAAACCAGGCTAAACAAAACCAACCCCCAACAAACACAACCAACCAAACCATATTACGAAAAACAGACTATACAAAAACCCACTGGGCCAAACTAAACCAAAACAAAACATCAAACAAAGCCAACCAAACCATATTACCAAAAACAGACTAAACAAAAACACACCAAGCCAGACTAAACCAACTCCAACCAAATACTAAACATCAAACAAAACCAACCCAAACCAAAGACCAAACCAAATTAAACCAATCAAACCACAAAACACACACTGGCCAAAACATACTAAACCAATCCCAACCAAACAAAACCAATCCAAACAAAATACACAACCAAACATCAAACAAACCCACCATCACCAAACACTAAATTAAACCACACCACAAAACCCAGACTAAACTAAAACATATCAAACCAGACTAAATGACTAAACCATTCCCAACCAAACACCTAACAAGACAAAACCAACCCAAGCCAATCACCAGACATTACCCAAAACAAAAACATCAAACCAACCAAACCATACCCCAAAAAACAGACTAAACCAAAACACACAAAGCCAGCCTAAAACAACCTCAACCAAAACCAACCATAACCAAACAATGTCAAACCAACAAAACCACACCACATAAAATACAGTCTAAACCAACCCCAACCAAAACATAAACACAACAAAACCAACCCAAACCAAAAAATAAACAAAACCAAACCAAACAATAAACAAAATAAAACTGACACAAACAAAAACACCAAACCAAATCAAACTAAGAAACTGCACAACAAAAATACAGACTAAACCAAAACACACCAAACCAGACTACACCAACCCAAACCAAACACTAAACAAAACAAAACCAACCCAAACCATACACCAACCAAAACCAACCCTAACCAAAAACAGACTAAACCAATTATCGCCAAACAGCAAACAAAACCAACCAAACCACAGCAGAAAAAAACAGACTAAACCAAAACAAACCAAGATAGACTTAATTAACCCCCACCAAATACTGAACAAAACCAACCCAAACACCAAACAGACCAACCAATCCTAACCAAACTCCAAACTAAATTAAACCCACAAAACGCCACAAAAATACAGGCTAACCCAGACACACCAAACCAGACTTAACCACCCCACCAAACAAAACAAAACCAAACATAAAAAAAAAACATTCAAACTACAAAAAAAACCACAAAGCCAGAATATATCAACCCCAACCAAACACTAAACAAAACCAACCCAAACAAATCAAACAAACCACACCACAAAACACAGAGTAAACCAAAACACACCCAAACCAGACTAAACCAACCCCAACCAAACACTAATCAAAACCAAACCAAACAACAACCTAAATCAACCCTAACTCTAAACATCAAACCAAATAAAAAAAAAACCCAAACCAGAACACTCAACAACATTTTGGCTGTTGCATTACTGACATCTTTAGCTATTAATCCAGGTTCTGTTTGGGATCTGATGGTATTTGGGACATATGGAGGTCTTGTGGTGAGTTCTTCAATCCTGCTTTTGCTGAGGAGCAACACCTTTCACCAGATTGCTATACTGCTTTCTCCTGCTTGGTTGCCAGATTCATCACGAATCAAGATTTTATGGGACCATCTGGGGCAACATCTTCAGCAACTTATGAAGACCAAGTCTTAAGTTGTGTCCCTGATGCTGCAGTATGGACATAGCTGCATTAATCAGACTGTATTTCTGTGCTGTGAGCTCATAATGCTGCTCTGTTGCTGCTGTTTTCTGGGATATTGGCTCTGATTGGTTGCTTCATGCACTTAGTGGCTGTAGATCATAGCAGGTCTTTGCATTGGGAGAAACACTCAGATCCCTGATCTCCTCCATTCACACACACTCATAGTTTATCTTCAGACTGAATCACCACAGGGGCTCTCTGATGTCTCTCCGAGTGTCTCTGACCAGAGAGAGAGAAAGAAAATCACACCCCCTGAGATTTACAGCACTAACTTTACTTTTTTCTTCTCTTCTTTATAATTTAAAACGTCAGTGCCTCACTTTCAGCAAAGCCCTTATTTTACTTCTTACAATGAAAACACAAGCAATGCAGTTCTAAAGTCATTAAGCACAAGCCTTCAGAACACCTCACCTCTAAATGTAGTTATTTTCAGTACTCACCCAAAAACACTACAAGATGCAAGGATACTTTGCTGGTTCCTGACCAATCAGCAAAGGGATTGTACTTGCATTGTTCGTGGAAACATATTTTGGTGCCCTTGGATTTTTGTATGTGTAAAAATCAAACCAGACCAGCCCAAACCAACCCAAACCCAAGCCAACCCAACCCAACCAGGTCAAACAAAATGAGACTAAACCAAAGCAGACCAGCCAAAGAAAACCCAAGGTAACCCAACCCAAACCAAAGCCAAGCCAACCTAAATCAAACCCAACCCAACCAACTCAAACAAAATTAGACTAAACAAAACCAGCCCAGCCAAAGCCAACCCAAGGTAACCCAACCCAAACTCAAACCAAGCCAAGCCAAGCCAAGCTAACTTAAAAATACTCAGCCCAACCAAATTAAACAAAATCAGACTAAACCAAAGCAGACCAGCCAAAGAAAACCCAAGGTAACCCAACCCAAACCAAAGCCAAGCCAATCTAATCGAACCCAACCCAACCCTACCAATCAAAATTAGACTAAACAAAACCAGCTCAGCCAAAGCCAACCCAAGGTAACTCAACCCAGACTCAAACCAAGCCAAGCCAAGCTAACTTAAAAATACTCAACCCAATCAAATGAAATTAAACCAAACCAAACCAGCACAGCCTAAGCCAACCTAAGGCAAACTAACCAATATCAAACCAAAGCCAAGCCAACTTAACCTAACCTAACATAACCCAACCCAACCCAACAACAAAACAGACTAAAACAGAATAGAACAGACCAGTACATGTCAGATCATTTTGGTGCCTTTGGTCTTTAAGGAGTTAAAACCACACTAAATCAAACCACCCCAGAATAAACAAAACTGTACCAACATAAACCACACCGAGCCAACTCAAATCTGTCACGGGTGACCCAGGCAGGGAGACGAGGAGACAGACGCAAGTGCAGGTAGGGCGAAATAAATAATAATAATTTAATAAATAAATAACAAAGATAAACAAGGAACAAGGAACTAGGGCTAGGGCTAGGGCTAGGGCTAAGGCTAAGGCTGAGGCTGAGGCTGAGGCTGAGGCTAAGGCTAAGGCTGAAATCACAAAGAGACACGGAGAGACAAACAGCAGGGGTTAGTGCAAAGACCGACAAGGGATAAGTGGCACAGGGGATCTATTTAAAGAAACAGGAAACACACTAGAATTGGAAACACCTGGGGAAGGGGCGGAGCTACAAATGAGACACATGGTGGAAAAGTACTGAGACAGGAGACACAGAGGGGCACAGGTCACGTGGGGAAGACACACAGAGATACGAGACGAGGCCAGGACGTGACAAAATCAAGCCAAACCAACTCAAATCAAAATCAACCACATTCCAAAGAAACAGAGTAAACCAAACCACACTAAACTAAACACCAACCAAAAAAACAAACACCAAATACAACCAAACTACACCAAACCCACTGTTAATGGGGTATCTATCACCCTATTATGGATACAGTTTCCTCTGGCTTAGTTTTTAACATTTGATGTATACATTGCCTCTGGCTTCTACTCTACTGGCATTTTTACACTGATTCCACTGTTTCCTCCAGGACATCCGCCAAGAATGTCCTAGAGGAGACTGGATCAGGTGCAGCATGTAAAGCTACTCTAAATAGATGCATTCTGATTAAGAACAGACAAGCTGGAACCCAGATTACCCCCAATAGTTCCCTTTATGATAATGAGATTTACATTTAATTTCAGAGAGGGGAATAATGAGGGAATAAATGGAGCTGAAGAGTTTGTTAGGGTGAAATATTTCTCCAGACAATCACATGCTGTTGATTAATAAAGAGAAATAGAAGAGGAAGAGAGAGAGAGAGAGAGAGAGAGAGAGAGAGAGAGAGAGAGAGAAGGATAAAGTAATTTCACAGCAATCACTGTTCATTAGCTAATGAGCGCTGACGACACTGGGCCGGCTCTGGCTGCTGGAACAGCTCTGCCGGGCCGGGCTGATGAGTTGTAATCATATTGTTATTTACCTCTTTTAAGATAATGAAGCTTGGAAACACAATTAAGGGCCGACCCAGGTTAAGGCTGGGCGAGTTTAATGTTATTTCCTACAGTTGAATAATTTGCCCGTGCATAATTGGTATTTATTTGCCTGCCAATGGAGAGCGGCATAAAAAGCCTGTTAATTATGTTTCCAGCGAGCCTCCGCTGTTGTTTTAGATTGAATTAATTGAAAATGTAATAATTCATTTACTGTACCCTATTTCAGATGAGCTAATTGACGCGTAGGGGATGTGAGTGGTAACAAATATTAGTAATTATAACAGGGAAACAATAATCACTGGCAGCAGGAGCCTGACGACAAACTAGGCCGTAACCTTCCTGCTGTTACTGACTGTTAAATTCCTTATTCCCTACTGCCCTATAGCAAGTTAAACAACTGATGTCCCCCCATAAATGAACTGTGATTAATCAAGCTTAGTTTAAAAAAAAAGCTTAGTTAAATATCACTACCAACCACAAACAGACCTGTAGAATCAAAAATCACTTATAAAATAAAACCTGTCTGACAAAATGAAGCATAAAGATAAAATATATTTTAAAAAGCAGCACATTATTATTATTATTGTTATACCCCTATCTGAAGAAACTCTACAATAGTAATTTCTAAAGCTTTGGGACTCCAGAGATGATCTACAGAACTCTGGGTAAATATTCTTTTCAGGACTGACGAGACAAAAGTATAAAAAACTATAAACTATAAAACACATAATTATAAAACTATGAAACACATAATTTCAGAAGAAAAAGAGCATCATTCTGAACGTAGTAAAACATGGTGGTGGTAGTATGTGTGTATGATGGTCTGGAGCTGCTGGATAACTTGCTGTAATTGATGATGGATCAGACAATGCTGTTTACCAGACAATCCTGAAGGAGAATATCCCTCCATCTGTTCCTTAGTGACCTCAAGCTCAGGAGTACTTGGGTTCTGCAGCAGGACAATGACCCAAAACACACAAACACAAAGTCCACCTCTGAATAGCGCCAATAAAAGTGTGTTTTTTTTTTTTTATTTACTCAGGTTATATTTGTCTGATATTAAGTTTGTTTAATAATCTGAAAAAAAGTGTAAGTATAAAAAAATGCAAAAAAAAAAAAAAATACTTTTTTACACCTCTAGGGAAAAAAGTAAGAGATCACTTCAGTTTCTGAATCAGTTTCTCTGATTTAGCTATTTATAGGTTTATGTTTGAGTAAAATGAACATTGTTGTTTTATTCCATAAACTACAGACATTTATCCCAAATTCCAAATAAAAATATTGTCATTTAAAGCACTTATTTATTGCAGAAAATATGAAATAACAAAAAAAAAGATGCAGAGCTTTCAGACCTCAAATAATGCAAATAAAAAAAAACAAGTTCATATTCATTAAGTTTTAAGAGTTCAGAAATCAGTATTTAGTGGAATAAACCTGGTTTTTAATCACAGTTTTCATGCATCTTGGCATCATGTTCTCCTCCACCAGTCTTACACACTGCTTTTGGATAACTTTATGCTGCTTTACTCCTGGTGCAAAAATTCAAGCAGTTCAGTTTGGTGGTTTGATGGCTTTTGATCATCCATCTTCCTCTTGATTATATTCCAGAGGTTTTCAATTTGGTAAAATCAAAGAAACTCATCATTTTAAGTGGTCTGTTATTTTTTTTTGCTGAGCTGTAATGACCAAAAGTGGTAGAGTAAAAAAATAAAAAGTCTCTAAAAGTCTGCAGTTTTCTTCTTTACTGTTTGTAAGCTGTATTAGCACCAAAACTGCTGTACACAAAGTTCAGTTTCTGCTAATGCACAGCAGACTGCTGAGTCTTTGTATCCTGTACCGGCCTTTATGGCCACATGGGCCTTTAAATAATGGTCGTATTTACAGAGAGTTGCTTCTATGAATGAAAGATGTCATCCGCCGTGAGTCATTTGCCTCAGCGTTCCCTCGGAAAGCCGAGCAAAGGCCTGATTAAAAAGCTGAGCCTTTTATTATTCTTGAAAAGCACGACCTTGACCAGAATAGACGGCGTTCCATCAACTGATTCCACTGATTCAAAAGTTCACACTTTTTACAGAGTTCGGTCCAACGCAGTGTTTCGTTCATGAAAATACGAGGCTGTGGGGTTCACGCAGTTCACACGCCGGGTTATTTAATAGAAAGGACGTCTGTGTGTGAGAATCTCTGGGTGTTCCTCAGTTAATTACCTGCTGAAAGTTGTTTGTTCAACTTTCTTAAATGTTGTGACTGAAAGTGTGCTTCATCTGTACACTCTATAGAAGAGCATTCATGCACAACAACACAATCACACACAGTATATTAAATAGCAATTAGGATAAAGACACATTAGCATTAAAGGGCTTCCTTGGCCTACCAGTCCTTTACAGTCCTGGCAATTAATGAGATCACCAGCACATTCTTTCCTCCTGTTTTTCTGTCTTTTTTCTCATTGTCACACCTTGCTTACAGAGAAGAAGGAGAAAGAGGAAGAGGATAGGAGGAGGAGAAGAAAAGAGGAGGAAAAAGAGGAAGAGGAGGAGAAGGAAGAGGAGGAGGAAAAGGAGGAGAGGAGGAGGAAGAGGAGAAGAGAAGAGGGGGAGTAAGAGGAGGAGAAGAAGAGCATGATACGGAAGAGGAGGAGAAAGAAGGAGAGAAGGAGGAGGAAGAGGAGAAGAAAATGAAGAAGAAGAAGAAAGAGGAAGTGAACAAGAGAAGTAGAAGAGAAGACAAAGAGAAGGAGAAGAAGAGGAACAGAAGAGAAGAGGAGGAGGAAGAGGAGGAAAAGGAGGAGAGGAGGAGGAAGAGGAGAAGAGAAGATGGGGAGTAAGAGGCGGAGAAGAAGAGGATGATACGGAAGAGGAGGAGAAAGAAGGAGAGCAGGAGGAGGAAGAGGAGACGAAAATGAAGAAGAAGAAGAAAGAGGAAGTGAACAAGAGAAGTAGAAGAGAAGACAAAGAGAAGGAGAAGAAGAGGAACAGAAGAGAAGAGGAGGAGAAAAGAGAAGAAGAGATGAGAAGTGGGGAGGAAGGAGAGATGGAGAAAGAGGAGGAGGAGAGAAGGAGGATAGGAGGATGAGAAATAGGAGGAGGAGAAAGAGGAAGAGGAGAAGAAAGAGGAGCAGGAAGAAGAACAGGAGGAGGGGAGGAAGACGACAAGGAACAGAAGGAGAGGAGGGGGAAAAGGAGGAGAGGATGAAGTGAGAAGGAAGAGAGGAGGAGGAGGAAGAAGAGAAGAGGGGGAGGAGGATAAAGAAGAGAAGAGGAGAAGGAGAGATGGCGAAGAGGAGGAAGGGGAGTCGAAAGATGAGGAAGAGGAGAGGAGGAAAAGGAGTAAGAGAAGAAAAAGAGAAGAAGAAGAAGAAGAAGAAGAGGAAAAGAAGAGAAGAGGGGGAGGAGGAAGAAGAAGAGGATAAGAGGAGAATAAGAGGAGAAGAGAAGGAGGGGAAGAGGAGGAGGAGGAAGAGAAAGAGAGGAGGAAGAGGAGAAGAAAAGGAAGAAGAAGAAGAAGAAGAAGAAGAAGAAGAAGAAGAAGAAGAAGAAGAAGAAGAAGAATACCTGTAACAAACTGGGAAATGAAGCCACCACTGCTCGACCCAATCCAGCCAAAACCAAAGTATTTCCTCTGCAGGAGAATAAATTAGTAGATTAATAAACAATTAATCAAATAAACACAGAATGGAAAAACTAAAATATTCCAAATAGTTATAGATAGATGGATGGATGGATGGATGGATGGATGGATGGATGAATGGATGAATGGATAGATAGATAGATAGATAGATAGATAGATAGATAGATAGATAGATAGATAGATAGATAGATAGATAGATAGATAGATAGATAGATACTTTATTGATCCCGAAGGAAATTTAGCAACCATAGGCCGCAACCCCACAAAATAAACATAGTCAAAAGAAAATAAAAAAATTATTTAAACCTAATGAAGCCCAAAGAACTCCCCTCTAAATGGTATGGCCCAATACGGGGCCTACTGGGCTTGCCTCATTTTGCTCAGGCATTATTTAAGGGCAGCTAAAACGTGATTGAGCTGTTTGCCAGATCAGGAAGGGAACACAAGAGCACAGGTGAGCATGTAAGTGTGATTATTTTAATGTTTAGTTGCAAATCATTTTCTGGCAATACCTGCAACAAGTTTATTAGCTACATGACATTACTGAACTTTGACATTTGTCTTTTTGTGTTTAATTTTTGTAGGGGTTACTCCCTTCAGTTTCCTCTTTAGCAGGTAAAAAATCCCTCTTTAGTGGGTTTGGGTTTATTTTCTTGCTGCATGATGAATGATTTCCCAATCAGTTTTTAATTGGTATGCAGAACGTTTCTGTAGACTTCTGAGTTCATAATGTTCCTCCACAGTGTTTCACAGATGAGCTGGCATGTTCGGAATCATGAGCCGATTATTTATTTCTCCAAACTTTAGTCTTTACCTCACATTGCCTCATTAGTCCATAATCAATCCATATTTTTGTTAATGTATTTCATGACAAATTCCAGCCTTTGTCATACTATAAAAACTGCATACCCACAGATTCATACTTAATTAAACTCTCCCTACAATTATTACACGTACTGTAAATTCATACCGGATTAAAACAAATAAATCAATGATACTGAATTACTATCACAGCTCATAATTATTACTGTCAGACTGTAGATCCATACTGGAATAAATTTCCTGAAAAAGTAACAGTCCAAACACATGGAGATCAGATTAAATTGGATACTCTAAATTGCCCAGAAAACAAAATTAATTAAATTGAATACTCTAAACTAATCTGGTAAATTAGATACTCGAAATTGTCCAGAAAAAAATGAATACTCTAAATTGATATTCCGTGTATGTGTAAAGTGTGTGGAATGTATGTAAGTTTGTGTGTATAAAATGTGTGTATGGATTGGCACTCTGTTCTGGTTGAATGCTGTAGTGCCTGATGCAGTTCTCCAGGTGGACGGTGGTTGTTTCTGGTTGAGAGTACGCTGTGTTAAGTTAAACTTCATTTATTCAAACAGTGATGTTAAATTACAGAGTTTCCCCCGGTAAAACTATTTCAGCTCTTAAAAAAAAGCTTTAATTCTCACTACTGAATAACGTGTTAATATTAATAAGTGAATAATAATTCTGGGTTTTATGTGGTTATTAGATTCCCACTCTCAGATTCTGGTTGGTTGTGCTCCTGGAGGAGATCTGCATGTGTGATTAGGATTGGTTTTAAAGCTAGAGGCAAAGATAGTTCAGACTCATCTGCTCCAGGCCTTTTCTCTCAGCCTCATACAGATATAAAGCATAGCATAGATAAGTCATAACTATATAAATATGAAAAAGAATTATGCTTTTTAAATAATGTAGTTATTCCATTTCATCTCATTTGGTATTTCCAGAAATCCTCAATGCTTTCAATATGTTGTTTTGTGCACTTTCAGAAATACAATGCCCACTTAATATTGCAGAATAGCACAACAAAACTATATGTAAACTGTATTATAGTGTAATTATGGGTACTGCATCACAAAATAACTCAAATAATAGAGCTGAATCTGCACGATAATGAACATGTGGATACTATACAACAATCTAACTCAATTAAAATCACAAAAACTGTACTATAATGAAAGTATGGCTACTGGATCACAACCTAACTCAATTAGAAAAAGCACAAACTGCCTTATACTGGAACACTTATATTATATATTGTATCTCAATCTGTCTCATTTTAAATACCTGAATCTGTGAAAGTTTGAGTACTGTTTCACAATCTAACTCAACTGAAAAAGCAGAATCTGTCCTATAGTGAAAGTATTGGTACTGTATCACAATCTAACTATTTTTTCACAATATAACTCAATTTAAAGAGCAGAAACTGTAATATAATGAAAGTATCAGTACTGTTTCATAATCTAAGTCAATTAAGAGTTAAAACTTTAATATGGAGAAAGTATTGGTAATGTTTCACAATCTAACTCAATTATGAGTTAAAACTTTATTATAGTAAAAGTATTGGTAATGTTTCACAATCTAACTCAATTAAGAGTTAAAACTTTATTATAGTAAAAGTATTGGTAATGTTTCACAATCTAACTCAATTGAAAGAGCAGAAACTGTAATACAGTGAAAGTATTGGTACTTCAGCACAATCTAACTCAATTAGAAAAGCACAACATATCTCATATTGGGACAATGGGCAAGGTATCTAACTTTAACTGAATTAAAAGCTGTAGTATAGTGAAAGTATTGGTACTACAACAATCAAACTAATTTAAAAGAGCGTATTCAGCTTATTCTATACTATAATTTAATTATTGGTACTGTATCACAAAATAACTCAATTTAAAGAGCGTATTCAGTTTATTCTATTCTTGGTACTGTTTCACAATATAACTCAATTTGGTAACACTTTATAATAACGTTTAGGTATATCGATTTAAAGAGCAGAAACTGTGATAAAATGTAAGTATCAGTACTGTTTTACAATCTAACTCAATTAGGAGTTAAAACTTTAATATGGAGAAAGTATTGGTAATGTTTCACAATCTAACTCAATTATGAGTTAAAACTTTAATATAGTGAAAGTATTGGTAATGTTTCACAATCTAACTCAATTTGGAGTTAAAACTTTAATATACTAAAAGTATTGGTAATGTTTCATGATCTAACTCAATTATGAGTTAAAACTTTATTATAGTGAATGTATTGGTAATGTTTCACAATCTAACTCAATTTGGAGTTAACACTTTAATGTAGTGAACATATTGGTAATGTTTCACAATCTAACTCAATTATGAGTTAAAACTTTATTATAGTAAAAGTATTGGTAATGTTTCACAATCTAACTCAATTAAGAGTTAAAACTTTATTATAATGAATGTATTGGTAATGTTTCACAATCTAACTCAATTGAAAGAGCAGAAACTGTAATACAGTGAAAGTATTGGTACTTCAGCACAATCTAACTCAATTAGAAAAGCACAACATATCTCATATTGGGACAATGGGCAAGGTATCTAACTTTAACTGAATTAAGAGCTGTAGTATAGTGAAAGTATTGGTACTACAACAATCAAACTAATTTAAAAGAGCGTATTCAGCTTATTCTATACTATAATTTAATTATTGGTACTGTATCACAAAATAACTCAATTTAAAGAGCGTATTCAGCTTATTCTATTCTTGGTACTGTTTCACAATATAACTCAATTTGGTAACACTTTATAATAACGTTCAGCTATAAATCATTTATAAGTTTTTAATTCCTAATTAACTAAACATGAATTAATCATGTACTCATATCTATAAATCATGCATAAATATATTAGTAATGATTCACAAGACACATACAAGTTATTATTTCATTCTTAACAAATGATTAACAAATGATGAATAGGTCAGGAATTCAGTTTTTATATATCAGTTACATACTTACAATAATCATAATTCATATGTAAATAGAATATTTACAAAGGAATGTAATGTTAAGGCCTTTTTAGCCAAACATACTTAATGAATAAAACATCTATAAACTTTGATTTTATAATTTATTTATCATGAACTAATCAAGTATTAAACAGTAATTTACCCAGTAGCCTTGTGTGTGCTCTGGGTTCTGTTGTAGCTAATTATTTTTACATATTATTTTAATGATTATTATTGAGAGAGAGAGAGAATGCTTTATTCTGGACTGGTGGTCTGTCCAAGGGCTTACATGTCTTTTGCCCTATAAACACTGGCATAGACTTCAGTACCCCCCATCACCCAGAAGGATTAAGTTTATAAGAAGGTGATTAATACATATCTAAAAATCATTCATAAACTATACTTCTTTTGTTAAATCATTTATAAATGAATTGTTCAACATTTATAAAACATTTTGCAGCACCTAATCTAATGTAAACTATTCTCTGTATATAAATATCTGAAAATGCCTGTAAATCATTTATAAACTATATTTCTTTCGTTAAATCATTAAAAAATGAATTGTTCAATATTTATAAAACATTTTGCATGTTTATGTTTTTTACTTCCTCACCTTTCTCATTTCCACTCTTTATTTCCCTTAAATTTACTAATTTCTCTTCTCTTCATTTGTTCTGTTTTCTATTTTCTTCATTTCTGATTACTTTACTTCATTTCCTTTTTGTTCACTTCTGTTATTTTTTCTTCTCCTCATTTCTCTTTTTTCTTCTCTTCTCTTTTCATTTCTTCATTCCTCTTCTTTTCTTCTTGTATCTTTACTTCTCATGTATCTTCTGTTTTCTTCTATTTCCCTCTTTTCATTTCTGTTGTTTTCTTCTATTCACTTTCGCTTCATCTTGGCTTCATCTTCTTTTTTTCTTGATTTCTGTTCGTCATGTTTTTATTTCTTCACTTTTCTCACTCCCACTCGTCATTTCACTTCTGTTAATTTGTTCCCTTTTATATATATATTTTTTTCATTTCTCTTCTGTTCACTTTTATTTCTTCTTTTCCTCATTTCTTATTTTTTTCTCTTCTCTTATTTTTTCTTCTATTTTCTTTCCATCTCTTCATTCCTCTTCCCTTCTTGTATCTTCACTTCTGATATTTATTTGTTTTATTTTCTCGTCTTCTGTTTTCTTCTCTTTTCTTTTCTTATTTTTTCTCTTAATGTATCTTCTTTTCCTCTATCTTTTTTTTAATGTTTTCTTTTTATTCCATGTTTTTATTTCTTCAACTTTCTCTTAAATGTTCTTAATTTCTTTTCTGTTAATTTGTTCTTTTTTCTATTCTCTTCATTTTTCTTAACCTCCCTTTTTGATGTTTTTGTTCTGTTCACTTCCCTTTATATCTTTTCTATTGAGAACAGAGAAGAAAAATGAAGAGACAATTTGAGAAGATAAGACATGAGACGCAAAGAGAAATGGGAAGGAATAACGTAGGGATGAAAAATGCTTTTTTGCGTCTCATATTTTCTTATCTTCTCATATTGTCTCTTCATTTTTATTCTTTTTTTTTCTCATTTCCCTTCTTGTCATTTATCTTCTTTTCTCTTTAATTCTCTTATTTTATCTTCTACTCATCTCTCATTTCTCTTCTCTTTAATTTCTCTTCTCTCCTCTTTATCTCCTTTTCTCTCCACCTCTCTGAATTGTGCTCAGACTGTGTTGGTGAGTCTGAACTGAATGCGTGTCAGATTCAATAAAAGCCTCCTAGATCAGGTTCACATCAAAGCTGCAGCACTGAGAACACATCAGCATCATCCTCAGCCAATCAGAGCGGGGCTTCAGCGCTGGCACGCTGCCAGCACATCCTAAATGATGTGTAACCTCTGGAAAAGCAGGATCTCTTTGATTGGTGTCTGGCGGCGCTCGGGCCGGGCCGGCTTTGTGTTTTACTCTTTAATTGTCTGAGCGGAGGCTTCAAAGCTTCCCGCGGCCGAACTGCCCACACGTCCAACGTTTCCCCTCAATTAAAGCGACTTCCTGCCTCCTCCTGTCCAATCACACGCAGCGCCCGCTCCTCCACCACCTTCACATCAACCCCTTCCACTGCATCACCTGCAGGGTTCCTGCCCTCTACCTTCCTGCTCCTTTCCTCTTTTCTCTCTTCTCTGTCTTCATGTTTAATCTTATTTTCCTTTTATTCCCTCTCTCTCTCTCTATATATATACAGCTCTGATTTTGCTATTTATAGGTTTATGTTTGAGTAAAATGAACATTGTTGTTTTATTCTATAAACTACAGACAACATTTCTCCCAAATTCCAAATAAAAATATTGTTATTTAGAGCATTTATTTGCTGAAAATGAGAAATGGCTGAAAAATACCAAAAAAAAAAATAAAGATGCAGAGCTTTCAGACCTCAAATAATGCAAAGAAAACAAGTTCATATTCATAAAGTTTTAAGAGTTCAGAAATCAATATTTATTTAAATAATCCTGGTTTTTAATCACAGTTTTTTTCATGCATCTTGGCATCATGTTCTCCTCCACCAGTCTTACACACTGCTGTTTGGTAGCTGTATGCCTTTACTCCTGGTGCAAAAATTCAAACAGTGACTTGTGATCTTCCTCTTGATTATATTGGTAATAGAAATATAAAGGATACATAAAGGTTTTTAATTAGGTAAAATCAAAGAAACTCATTATTTTAAGTGTTTTCTTATTTTTTATATATATTATACCAGTAAAATGTCCGGAAATACATTATATTCAGTGTTTTTTTTTCTAAATTATTCTAAAAATAGTCAACATACTGAATCATTTTATATTTTAGATTCTTTAAAAAAAAGTAGCACCTCTTGCTCAGTTTTACTTATCTCTGCTGGATTTTCTCAGTCAGATTTATGAGTGAATAATAGTGAATCACTGTGGTTCTCTGGAGATTATCTGATCGATAAATAAAATTTGTTTTCTCTTCTGTTGTTGAGTTTCTTCAGATGGGGTATAATAATAATAATGTGTTGATTTTGAGATCTTTTATCTGCTTCATGTTGTCAGACAGGTTCTATTTTATAAGTGATTTCTTGATTCTACAGGTCTGGTAGTAATCAGGCCTGGTTGTGGTTAGTAGTGAAATTGAAGTTAGCTTTTAAAAAAGTGTGATTAATCACAGTTAATAAATCTGGAGGGCAAATACTTTTTCACAGAGAGCTAGATTTGGTTTGGATAGTTTTTTTTCCCCTTAATAAATGAAATCATCAAGTTTGTTTTATATATATTAACTCAGATCATATTTGTCTTATATTCACGTTTGTTTGATCATCTGAAAAATGTAAGTATTGCTTTTTTATGTTTTTTTTTACAGCACTGTATATGTGTGTGCTGCTCTCTCTCTCTCTCTCTTATTATTTTCTTTTTTTGAATACTCAATTTAGATGAGTTGGAAATGTAATAACAGTGTATGCTTGCAGCTTTCCCTCAGGTTGAGTCTCTTTCCTTCTCTCTTTCTTTCTCTCAGCATTGATATTATTAGCCTTTAATAGAGAAGATAGAAAAAGACAGAGAGAGAGAGAGAGAGAAGGAAATAGAGGTATGCCGGCGCTCCAGGTAGTGTGTCTCTGTGTGTGGTCAGATATAACGATGTTGCCGTGGTCCTGGCTCCACTGTTCCAGCTCTTTAATGTCTTTTCATCATTTCTCTCCCTCCGTTTCTCACGCTTTGGTCTGCTCAGCTGGTGATCCACATCTCAGTCCATTCTGGAGATCCTCACAACTCACGCAGAGATTTTCCATTCTCAGGATTTCACATGCTGTATGACTCTTTCTCATGCAGAGATTTAGCCTAGCCTCCAGTCTTCCTGAACTGAAGGTGTAGCTTAATACATATAGTGTTGGGTGATATCATTGTTTAATAAATATCTTATCTTTAATAACGAAACTGTGGTAAAAGCTACATTTGCTTAGTGTTATTTAAACTGAAACACCTGTCATTTTAGTGTGGGAGGTTTCATGGCTAAATTGGAGCAGCCTGGTGGCCAATCTTCATTAATTGCACATTGCACCAATAAGAGCAGAGTGTGAAGATTCAATTAGCAGGGTAAGAGCACAGTTCTGCTCTAAATACTGCAATGCACACAACATTATGGGAGACATACCAGAGTTCAAAAGAGGACAAATTGTTGGTGCACATCTTGCTGGCGCATCTGTGACCAAGACAGCAAGTCTTTGTGATGCATCAAGAGCCACGGTATCCAGGGTAATGTCAGCATACCACCAAGAAGGACCAACCACATCCAACAGGATTAACTGTGGATGCAGGAGGAAGCTTTCTGAAAGGGATGTTCAGGTGCTAACCTGAATTGTATCCAAAAAACAAAACCACATCTGCCCAAATCACACATATATATATATATATATATACACACACACACACACACACACATACACAGCTTTGGAAAAAAATAAGAGACCACTTAAAAAAGATGAGTTTCTTTGATTTTACCAAATTGAAAATTTAAATATATAAGAAAAGGGATAAAAGAACATGGATGATCATATGCCATCAAACCAAGCTGAACTGCTTGAATTTCTGCACCAGGAGTAAAGGCATAAACTTATCCAAAAGCAGTGTGTAAGACTGGTGTTGGAGAACATGATGCCAAGATGTATGAAAAAAACTGTGATTAAAAACCAGGGTTATTCCATCAAATATTGATTTCTTTGCATTATTTGAGGTCTGAAAGCTCTGCAACTTTTTGTTGGTATTTCAGCAATTTCTCATTTTCTGCAAATATAAAAATGCTCTAAATCACAATATTTTTCATTGGAATTTGTAGAAAAAGTTGTCCATAGTTTATAGAATAAAACAACAATGTTCATTTTACTCAAACATAAACCTATAAATAGCAAAATCAGAGAAACTGATTCAGAAACTGAAGCTCTCTATACATCTATAGAAACTATCTATACATTCATCTATCCTTCTCTGAACTTTTCTTTCTTCCTCTGTTTTATGTAAACAGCGCCTGTCTCCTGCTTTAAGAATCTTCCTCTGAGCTTCTGAATATGAACTTCTGTAATCTGGAGATAATCCGGGCTGATCAGAGCACGCACGTCGGCGCTAATCCCAGCCGAACCAGTTCTGACTCTGATCCAGCACACAGTGCAGCACACGACCTTAAAGATCGGGTTGTTAGGGGCTTGTGGGTAATTTGTGTTGGGAGTGGGGGGGGGGGGGGGTGAATCCAGCGCTGCTAATCACCGCTCTGTTACAGACCCTGAGCCCGGCGCTAATGTGCCCGAGAGAAAGAGAGATTTACCGCCGTGTTTCTCAGGATGTGCGGCCTGATGTAAAACAGATTAACCTTGATCCACCATAACTCCACATAACTCCAGATTATCCCTCCCAAGACAAATGTATACGGCGGATTTGGATCACTCATCTTCCCTTCAAACATGCCTCTCTGAACTCTCTATTCTCTCAGACATCTGCTCTCTAAAATAAACCTACAGCATCAACACAAGTACTAATAACACTGTAAAATAGAGCGATAAAAACCGAACACTTCTACACACTGGACACTATATTAGAAACACCTTTATGTATGTTAAATATATATATATATATATATATATATATATATATATATATATATATATATATATATATATATATATTAACCCTTTGAACTCTAGGCTGTTTTGTGTGTTTTTTTCTCTTTCAGGTCTTATAACACAGTAATTATATCAGACAGACACATGCCCTGATCTCTTTTACTCCAGAAGACATACGGCTGCTCAAAAATATAATCATTTAAAATGTAAAAGGAAGCAGAATTGTTATATTTTCCTGGAACTGATCATGTTTTGGTCAATATTTTATCAAGCGCCTGTTTTTTTTTTGTTTGTTTGTTTGTTTTTTACTTGTTTTTGAATGTATAGACTTCAAATATATTCACACCTAAGATATATTTTCAAAAATGTTTAGACTAGAGTGTTTATGAGTTGAAAGCATATGAATATTGATGATTTAAGTTCATTACATGGTTTATTTATTATTACTTTGATAAAACACATGGAGAAACAGCATCAGGTGGATTTATTTATCTTGATAATCAATAATCACACCTCTAGGATACATGTAGATACTAAAAACCTGACACTCAGAGCAGCCGTGCTCCTGTCAGTGCTCCTTATAATCCGGTGCTCCTTATGTATGAATTCTATCAGTCAGGTATTAAGGAGCAGTAAAGCCACTCTGCTGAAGTACAGAGTTATACAGTAGATTCAGTTTAGTTCTCCAGCACCGAGACTGGAGCAGTATTAGCATTACCCGTTAACTGTGCTAGCTCTTTTGCTGTTCAGAGGGTAGTAGTATCGTCCTGTAGCCTGCTGCTAACCCCGTCTACTTCCAGGGTGTAGCGCTGTCGGGTTAGCTGCTAATGCTAATGCTCAAGCCTTAGTGTTTAGGAAATTTAGGAATGTAAGCTTACTGTATATAAAGGAAAGCGCTTTACTTACCCAAATAAACAGTTTTTAGAAGATAAATCTGTGTACATAACCATCCAGATCCCTCCCTCAGATGAAGTCTGCTGGCTAATCCTGCTGTGTACTGTCTGTTAACTCTTTAGAACCATCGAATGAATGATTTTAATCCAGTTTTTTTTTTCTTATTACTGTAATTTAGGAACAACTCAGATTACCATGTATTTAGTAACATAATAATCCCTTAAGGCTATAATATAATCATGATGCTACACCATTTCCACCAGCCACCAATTAACTTTAAAGTTTTCCCTTTCATCATCACCAGAATACTAATCACTGTCACCTGCTTACAATTATCTCAGTTTGTATTTGTATAATCACCTGTTCCACTTCACATAGCATTGCCTACTGAGCATTATTTCTGTTTAGTCCTTTGTTTTGTTGCCTGGTTGTTTAGTTGGTTCTCTGATTTTGACTTGGCGCCAATTCAATCACAATACTAAAATAACTGTCCTTATAATTATTTTTATTCTGAATAAATTTGTAGAGACTCCTTTAGAAATGCCTATAAAATTGCTTTACAAAACCATACATAAGTACTCACATGCCAGTTTCAGACACCATAGATAATAATAGAATGAAACAGGTGTCATAACTCTCATACTGTGTATTGTAATCTACCTGAGGTCAAGCTTCAGCTTACCTGTATTCCTCTATATTCATTAGTTTTTCAGAAGAAAATATTAATTTACTTACCTCTCTCCCTCTGTATCTATCTCTCTTTCAGTCTATATCTACCTTTCACTCTCTTGTACGCTCTCACTCTCTCCCTCATTGCCCCTTTATATCAACCTCTCTCTTTTTCTCTCTCATTCTCTCTTTCTTTCTCTCATTCCCTTACTCTCCCTCTCTCTCTTCCTCCCTCCCTCATTCTCTCTTATTCCCTTGCTCTCTCTCTTTCTATCTCACTCCCTCTCTTTCTCTCATTCCCTTTACTCTCTCTCTTTCTCCCTCTTTCTGTCTCTCATTCCCTTGCTTTCTCTCTTTCTCTTTGTCTCTCACTCCCTCTCTTTCTTTCTCTCATTCCCTTACTCTCTATCTTTCTCTTCGTCATTGTCCCTCTATATCTACCTCTTTCTCACTCCATTACTCTCTCTTTTTCTCACTCCCTCTCTCTCACTCACTCTCTTGCTCTCTCTCTCTCTCTCACTCCATCTCTTTTTTCTCAGATTCCCTTACTCTCCCCCTCTCTCTCTTTCTCTCTCACTCCCTCTCTTTCTTTCTCTCATTCCCTTACTCTCCCTCTCTCTCTCCCTCTTTCTTTCTCTCATTCCCTTACTCTCTCTCTCTTTCTCACTCCCTCTCTCTTTCTGTGTCTCTTTTACTCCCTTGCTCTCTCTCTTTCTCACTCCCTCTCTTTCTTTCTCTCATTCCCTTACTCTCTCTTTTTCTCACTTCCTCTCTCTTTCTATCTCTCTCACTCACTTGCTCTCTCTCCCTCTCTCTATCTCTTATTCCCTTACTCTCTCCCTCATTGTCCCTTTATATCTACCTCTATCACTATCACTCCCTTACTCTCTCTCTCCCTCTCTTTCTCTCTCCCTCTCTTTCTTTCTTTCATTCCCTTACTCTCACTCCCTCTCTTTCGTTCTCTCTCTCTCACTCCCTCTCTTTCTTTCTCTTATTCCCGTACTCTCTTTCTCTTCCTCATTGTCCTTCTATATCTACCTCTTTCTCACTCCTTCACTCTCTCTTTTTCTCACTCCCTCTCTCTTTGTCTCACTCACTCTCTCTCTCTCTCTCACTCAGTCTCTTTTTTCTCTGATTCCCTTACTCTCCCCCTCTTTCTCTCTCACTCCCTCTCTTTCTTTCTCTCATTCTCTCTTACTTCCTCTCTCTCTCCCTATTTCTTTCTCTCATTCCCTTTCTCTCTCTCTTTCTCACTCCCTCTCTTTCTGTCTCTCTCACTCATTTGCGTTCTCTCTCTCTCTCCCTCTCTTTCTTTCTCTCATTCACTTACTCCCTCTCTCTTTCTATCTCTCACTTACTTGCTCTCTCTCTCTCTCTCACCATGTCTTTCTCCCTCTCTCTATCTCTTATTCCCTTACTCTCTCCCTCATCCTCCCTCTATATCTACCTCTATTACTCTATATTACCTCTATCACTAACTCTCTCTCTCTCTCCCCCTCTCTCCCCTCACACACACTCTCTCTCTCTTTTTATCATTCTGCTTCCCGCTACTTTACCTTCCGGCAGCTGAAGTGTTTAACCACAGGATGGTGTTCGACACGGCCCTGAACCTGCTGCCTGATTTTGAGCCTCCTGCTGCCCCTCAGTCCCCTCAGGCGAGCCCCAGGCTGCAGCTCAGCACTAGGCCCGAACACAGAGAAAAGAGCATTTACACAAATTTTCCAGCACTTCCTCTCCGTTTTTCCACCGAATCCAACCATGTAATTCACTGTCGGAGGGTCAGGAAAGTAAATGATTAATCTATTTAACTTGTTGTTCATACTCTAAAGTTAATTATGTTGACAGATAAAAAGCCAGCCTCATATGGCTTCAGTTTAATTTATCCATTAAAGAACAACAGAGGAAACATCATTAATTCCTAACACGCGAAATTCCCCGGCCAATGCAGTTAATTAAACTGAATTATGGTGAGTTCAAGAGAGGGATGAGCTGAAAAAGGGGGTTATTGAGGGTTATTCATTCAGAGAAATGACGGGTATACGCCTTGTCCGTCCGTGGAGAAACCAATCAAACCGCTGATTTATATATAACTAACTTTTTAAATTGCAGACTCTTTAAAGCGTCCGTGCATGAAGTTTCTATTACACTGCAGAGCTCTGAAAGGCTTCAGACACTCAGACAAACCATAAAACGTAAAAGTCCAGGTTTTAATATTCTGAACTGACTGAGTGTTTTTTTTTTATTTTGTTCACCAGTTAAAACTTCATAGCAAAAGAGGAAAAAAAAACGTTCTGGATTAGTTTTACTTATTAAATTATCTAATTAGAATCAGAATTAAGCCAGAACCTGTGTGTGCTCTAAAGTTTAAATGAATCAGTAGCTACTATAAATGATTCAGTATCAAATACAAACGATTCTGTTCCTATTGTGATATTCAGCAAATACCATAAATGAATCAGTAGCTACTATAAATGATTCTGCTCCTGTTGTAATACTCAGTAAGTACTATAAATGAATCAGTAGCTACTATAAATGATTCTGCTCCTGTTGTAATACTCAGTAAGTACTATAAATGAATCAGTAGCTACTATAAATGATTCTGCTCCTGTTGTAATACTCAGTAAGTACTATAAATGAATCAGTAGCTACTATAAATGATTCTGCTCCTGTTGTAATACTCAGTAAGTACTATAAATGAATCAGTAGCTACTATAAATGATTCTGCTCCTGTTGTAATACTCAGTAAGTACTATAAATGAATCAGTAGCTACTATAAATGATTCTGCTCCTGTTGTAATACTCAGTAAGTACTATAAATGAATCAGTAGCTACTATAAATGATTCTGCTCCTGTTGTAATACTCAGTAAGTACTATAAATGAATCAGTAGCTACTATAAATGATTCGGTATCAAATACAAATGATTCTGTTCCTGTTGTAATATGCAGTACATAATATAAATGAATCAGCAGCTGCAAAAATGATTCAGTATCAAATACAAATGATTCTGTTCCTGTTGTAACATTTACAAAATACTATAAATGAAACAATAGCCACTATAAATGATTCAGTATCAAATGCAAATGATTATGTTCCTGTTGTAACATTTACAAAATACTATAAATGAAACAATAGCCACTATAAATGATTCAGTATCAAATGCAAATGATTATGTTCCTGTTGTAATATGCAGTACATAATATAAATGAATCAGTAGCTAATATAAATGATTCAGTATCCAATGCAAATGATTCCTGTTGTGATATTCAGTAAATACTATAAATGAATCAGTACCTGCTATAAATGATTAAGTAGCTACTATAAATTATTCAGTATTAAATACAAATGATTCTATTCCTGTTGTGATATTCAGTAAATACTTTAAATGAATCAGTAGCTACAAAAATGATTCAGTGTGAATTGAAATTGTGTATCTGCTATAAATAAAGCATCATATACTTTTAAATAATTCAGTAATTTCTATGAAAACAGCAAATAAACAATAAATTTAAAAGAGATATAATAAAATATAATTAAAATGAAAGAATTGTTGATTGAAGTGAAGAGTGTGATTGATGTGATTTGGGACGAGGCCGGGCATTTCTCTCCGCTCTCAGGAGGGGGGTTGGGGTGGGGGGTGGTCTCAGCACGACTCTGATATTAAGATATTAAGGATATTAAGAGCACTGGCTGTCTGTCTGACAGATGTTACATCTTTATAAGAGGATTTGCTGCACCAACTACCCTCTTTCCAGCATCAGAGCTCACCAGGACAAGTGTGTTTACTATAGGAGTGTCGTCTCATTGATAGCAGTGTAAACTTCACTGAATCGGTTTAATCGGTTATTTATAACTTTATAACTTTACCCCTCTTCCTCTTCACTTTTGTTCTCTTTGTTTCTCATTTCCTTCTTGTTCTTTCTTTTTTTGATTCAATCTTTCTCTCTATCTATATTTCTCTTTCCATATTAAGATGTGTGGAACAGTATCTTAGTAGTTTGCAATTTTATCGTTGGAATTGGTGCACCTCTCCAGAAATGCAACTGTCCACTGAGCACTGTGTTCTTGTAGATTATTCTGCAATGCAAAACAATAAATGCTCACAGTGGTGTTAAAACTGCATTGACTCAATAACGACTTAAACCTTAAACAAAAGGGGGAAAAAACTAATATTTCCTTTTGTCTGTTTCTTCATGGCAATAACAGAAATGTCTTTTTAAATGTACACTATTACATATTTAAAATGATTATTATTTCGATACTATTGAGACGACAGTTTGTTGTAAAATAAGAACACTCAGAACACAAAGATTTGTAATATACATCAGACAGACAGATAGATAGATAGATAGATAGATAGATAGATAGATAGATAGATAGATAGATAGATAGATAGATAGATAGATAGATATTGCCAACTTTATTTCATTTTATTAAAAAAAAAAAGTTAAATAAGCCGAATAAACACACAAATAAATAAATAAAATAAGACAGACAAATAAACAGACAGAAAATAGATACTCAGAGAGATAGACAAACAGACAGACAAATAAATGCCCAAAGAGAAAAAGAGAGACAAAACAAATAGACAGACAAATATATACACAAAGACAAATAGATTCACACGCAGAGACAGACAAAACAAATAGACAGACAGACAAATATATACTCAAAGAGAGAGACAGACAGACAAAGAGAGAGACAGAGGAACATATAGACAGACAGACAAATAGATACACACGCAGAGACAGACAAAACAAATAGACAGACAGACAAATATATACACAAAGAGAGAGACAGACAGACAAATATATACACAAAGAGAGAGACAGAGGAACATATAGACAGACAGACAAATAGATACACACGCAGAGACAGACAAAACAAATAGACAGACAGACAAATATATACACAAAGAGAGAGACAGACAGACAAATATATACACAAAGAGAGAGACAGAGGAACAGATAGACAGACAGACAAATAGATACACAAGCAGAGACAGACAAAACAAACAGACAGACAGACAGATACACAATGAGAAAGAGACAGACAAAACAAATAGACAGAAAAATATATACACAAACAGAGAGACAGAGACAAATATATACACAAAGAGAGACAGAGACAAATATATACACAAAGAGAGAGACAGAGGAACATTTATACTGACAGACAGACAAATAGATACACAAACAGAGACAGACAAAATAAATAGACAGACAGACAAATATATACACAAAGAGAGAGACAGAGGAACATATAGACAGACAGACAGACAGACAGACAGACAAATAGATACACAAACAGAGACAGACAAAACAAATAGACAGACAGACAAAAATATACACAAAGAGAGAGACAGACAAATATATACACAAAGAGAGAGACATACAGACAAATATATTCACAAAGAGAGAGACAGACAAATAGATACACAAAGAGAGACAGACAAAACAAATAGACAGACAGACAAATAGATACACAAAGAGAGACAGACAGACAAATATATACACAAATAGATATACAAAGAAAGAGAGATAGACAAACAGATAGATAGATAGACAGACATATTGTAGCTAGGCAGAGAGACATATTGACAAAATGCTAGGTGGACAGGCAGATAGACAAAGAGATATATTAACAGACAGATAGACAGAGACAGACAAATACATATACAAATAGATATGCAGACAAACAGACAGTCAGACCAACAGATTCTTCCACCTTTTCAATTTACTATAATTACAATTTATTGCATTTATTTTTATGCTTCCTATTTCTTCCTTCTCTCTTTCTCTCTCTCCCTCTTTCTAACCTTCCTCCTCCTTCTCTTCCTCTCCTGTAGGGCTGAATATTCTTCAGCGATGATAATAATCCTGCTCACCGCCCGGAAGGGGGATCATTTGAGCGTATATGAGTGTGTGAGTGTGTGAGTGAGTATGTGAGTGTGTACGAGTGTGTAAATGCGTATGCACGTGTGTGAGTGTGTTTGCGGGGGGTTTAAGACCGTACACACCCCTCTCCTCCCGCTGAACGCTCCTCACCTTCAGAATAAAGTGAAGGTGAAGAGAGAGCTGGAGTGGTACTTTCATCCTCCACTCAATTACCATATACACGCTCCTCACCACCTACTGACCTGCCCACGCTGCTATTACCGTCAGCCTGCTCTACCATTTACAGATAATTACCTCATTACACAATTAATTACATTGTAATTAGAAAAAATCCAATTTAGAGTACAATGACTCCAATTCCTAGTCTTGGACTCTACTGGAAGAAAGCCAGTACGTCCAATATCTATCCAACACCTGGTTTGTCCATTGCTGCAAGTTTCCGTTCTCTCTATCAACACTTAAAAAATTATTTGGCACCAATGATATCAAATGATGAGGTGTTTGAGGTGTTATTTTGTCCCATTCTGTCTGCAAATGGTGGTTCATTTCCCATATAACGACATACAGTTGCAAGAAAAAATATGTGAACCCCTTCCTTTGGGATTATACTTGGATTTCTGCATAAATTGGTCATTAAATGTGTTCTGATCTTCATCTAAGTCACAACAATAGACAAACACAGTCTGCTTAAACTACAACCACACAAAAATGCATATGTTTGCATGGTTTTATTGAACACAACATGTTAACATTCACAGTGAAGATGGGAAAAAAGTATGTGAACCTCTAGGCTAATTACTTTTCTAAGAGCTAATTGAAACCAGGATTTGATGAGATTGGATGTGTGTTGGTTAAAGCTGCCCTGCTCTTTAAAAAAAGTTTGCTGTTCTTAAGAAGCATTGCTTGATGTGAATCATGCCTCACACAAAAGATTAAGCTCTCTGAAGACCTACGCTCAAGAATTGTTGACTTGCATGAAGCTCGAAAGGGTTAAAAAAAGTATCTCTAAAAGCCTTGATGTTCTGTGTCCACGGTCTACAAGGCAGACACTCTACAAATGGAGAAAGTTCAGCACTGTTGAGCTACTCTCCCTAGGCGTGGTAAAGTCCTGTAAAGGTGACTGCAAGAGCACAGCGCAGAATGATCAATGAGACGAGGAAGAATCCTACAGTTTCAGCTGAAGACTTACAGAAATCTCTGGCACATGATAACATTTTGTTGACAAATCTACAATAAGGAAAACATTAAACAAGAATGGAGTTCATGGGAGGACACCACGGAGGAGGAAGCCACTGCTGTCTGCATGTTTGAAGTTTGCAAATATACTGTGGACAGATGAAACCAAAATTGAGTTGTTTGTGTTATGTGCTATGTGTGGAGAAAAAGGCGCAGGACACCATCAAAACCTCATCCCAACTGTGAAAAATGGTGGAGGTGGCATCATGGTTTGGAGCTGCTTTGCTGCCTCAGGGTCTGAATGGATCGTCGTCATCAACGGAAAAATTAATTCCTAAGTTTACCAAGATATTTTGCACGAAAAACTTAAGACCATCTCTCTGCCAACTGAAGCTCAACAGAGGATGGATGATGCAACAGGACAACGACCCAAAACATAGAAGTAAATCAACAACCGAATGGCTTCCTTTTTTTACATTGACTTTTATTGAAAGTTAAGAAGGTTTTATCTCTTTCCTGTAAAGCTGCTGTTTTGGAAATACATATTTTTCATTGGACAGCAACAATATACAGTATTTTCATATATTTATTTTTCATGAGGAGCAACCTTTTCAAAGCACTTCACATTTAAAATAATCATTTATAGCAATATATTTTGTTTTCCGTTTCCATCATTAATGATGGAACTTAGCTTCTAACCACAGGTCTAAAGCCATATTTCCAACTTCTTGGTTTTGAGACCTCTATACAAACCATACATTTAGATGTATTGTTTTAGATGATGCATGTTTTTAATGTACTTAGCAACTATGCTTTTGGGAAACGCCCCCCAGAACAGGTCAAAACTTAAGATAGAGTTTATGGTAAATCTGGAGGTCATTTCTGACCAGTTGTAGAGTTTAAAACACAAGCTCCTACCTAGACATCAAAAACGAACACCTACTCAATAAAACAACAAACACTACCCTTCCTAATTGTATCTGTTTTGCATCCTCTTTTTATTCCAAATAGCACATTCATATTCGGTTACATTCCCCAGTCTGTAGCATCTTTGCCCTCTCTCTCTGATATTTAAGGCATGAATTCATGGGCTTTTATGAATATGAAGACACGCTGCATAAATCAACAATAGGTCAGCGCTACATTTCAGTGCCGTCAGACTCAGTGTGTGTTTTAGTGGGAAATGCCACAACCATTTTTCTTCTTTAGATTATAAATCCATGCAGCAGAGCTCCAGCAACTTCAGCTAATCCAGTAGCTCCAACAACTCCAACAGCTTCACCGACTTCAGCACCTCTAGCAGGTCCAGCAGTGCCAGTGACTCCAGCAGCTTCTACAGATGTATCGACTCCAGTGACTCCTGAAGCTCCAGCAGTGTCAATTGCACCAGCAGCTTCACCAGCTCCAGTGACTCCAGCAGCTTCACCAACTCCAGCAGCTTCACCAGCTCCAGTGACTCCAGCAGCTTCACCAGCTCCAGTGACTCCAGCAGCTTCACCAGCTCCAGTGACTCCAGCAGCTTCACCAACTCCAGCAGCTTCACCAGCTCCAGTGACTCCAGCAGCTTCACCAACTCCAGCAGCTTCACCAGCTCCAGTGACTCCAGCAGCTTCACCAACTCCAGTGACTCCAGCAGCTTCACCAACTCCAGCAGCTTCACCAACTCCAGCAGCTTCACCAGCTCCAGTGACTCCAGCAGCTTCACCAACTCCAGTGACTCCAGCAGCTTCACCAACTCCAGCAGCTTCACCAGCTCCAGTGACTCCAGCAGCTTCACCAACTCCAGTGACTCCAGCAGCTTCACCAGCTCCAGTGACTCCAGCAGCTTCACCAGCTCCAGTGACTCCAGCAGCTTCACCAGCTCCAGTGACTCCAGTAGCTTCACCAACTCCAGCAGCTTCACCAGCTCCAGTGACTCCAGCAGCTTCACCAGCTCCAGTGACTCCAGCAGCTTCACCAACTCCAGCAGCTTCACCAGCTCCAGTGACTCCAGCAGCTTCACCAACTCCAGTGACTCCAGCAGCTTCACCAACTCCAGCAGCTTCACCAACTCCAGCAGCTTCACCAGCTCCAGTGACTCCAGCAGCTTCACCAGCTCCAGTGACTCCAGCAGCTTCACCAGCTCCAGTGACTCCAGCAGCTTCACCAACTCCAGCAGCTTCACCAGCTCCAGTGACTCCAGCAGCTTCACCAACTCCAGCAGCTTCACCAGCTCCAGTGACTCCAGCAGCTTCACCAACTCCAGTGACTCCAGCAGCTTCACCAACTCCAGCAGCTTCACCAGCTCCAGTGACTCCAGCAGCTTCACCAGCTCCAGTGACTCCAGCAGCTTCACCAACTCCAGCAGCTTCACCAGCTCCAGTGACTCCAGCAGCTTCACCAACTCCAGCAGCTTCACCAGCTCCAGTGACTCCAGCAGCTTCACCAGCTCCAGCAGCTTCATCAGCTCCAGTGACTCCAGCAGCTTCACCAACTCCAGCAGCTTCATCAGCTCCAGTGACTCCAGCAGCTTCACCAACTCCAGCAGCTTCATCAGCTCCAGTGACTCCAGCAGCTTCATCAGCTCCAGTGACTCCAGCAGCTTCACCAACTCCAGCAGCTTCACCAACTCCAGCAGCTTCATCAGCTCCAGTGACTCCAGCAGCTTCATCAGCTCCAGTGACTCCAGCAGCTTCACCAACTCCAGCAGCTTCATCAGCTCCAGTGACTCCAGCAGCTTCACCAACTCCAGCAGCTTCATCAGCTCCAGTGACTCCAGCAGCTTCACCAACTCCAGCAGCTTCACCAGCTCCAGTGACTCCAGCAGCTTCACCAACTCCAGCAGCTTCACCAGCTCCAGTGACTCCAGCAGCTTCACCAGCTCCAGTGACTCCAGCAGCTTCACCAACTCCAGCAGCTTCATCAGCTCCAGTGACTCTAGCAGCTTCACCAACTCCAGCAGCTTCACCAGCTCCAGTGACTCCAGTAGCTTCACCAACTCCAGCAGCTTCACCAGCTCCAGTGACTCCAGCAGCTTCACCAGCTCCAGTGACTCCAGCAGCTTCACCAACTCCAGCAGCTTCACCAGCTCCAGTGACTCCAGCAGCTTCCCCAGCTCCAATGACTCCAGCAGCTTCACCAACTCCAGCAGCTTCACCAGCTCCAGTGACTCCAGCAGCTTCACCAGCTCCAGTGACTCCAGTAGCTTCACCAACTCCAGCAGCTACACTGGCTACATCAATCTACATAACTCTAACAGCTGTACCGACTCCAGCAACTTCACTGATTCCAACAGTTTCACAGCTTTACTGACTTGTCTGACTCCAGTAATTCTAACAGCTTCACTGACTCCAACAACTTCACCGACTTCAGCAGCTTCACCGACTCTAGAAGCTCGAGCAACTTAACTGACTCTAACTGACAGCTTCACCAACTCCAGTGTCTTTATTAGCTTTACAAACTTCAGCAGCTTGAGCAACTGCAGTGACTCTACCAATTCCAGCACCTTAACTGACTCTACAGACTCCAAGACCTTCACTAATGCCAGCAACTCCAAGTTTCACAGACTCCAGTGTCTTTAGCAGCCTTACAGACTCCAGCAAATTCACAGAGTCTAGTAGCTCCAGTAACTTCACTGACTCTAACGACTCCAGCAACCTCACTGACTCTACTGACATCAACTGACATTTTACTAACTCCAACAACTCCAACAGTTTCACCAACTCCAGTAACTCAAACTGTTTCACCAACTCCAGTAACTCAAACAGTTTTACCAACTCCAGTAACTCCAACAGTTTCACCAACTCAATCAACTCCAACACCCTAACTGACTCTACAGACTCTCTAAAAGCTTCAGCAATGCCAGCAACTCCAACAGCTTCACCAACTCCAATGTCTTCAGCAGCTTTACAGACTCCAGCAACTCCAGCAGCTTCACCAACTCCATCTGCTTCACCAACTCCAGTGACTCTAGCAACCTTACAGACTACAGCAAATTCACAGACTCTAGAAGCTCCAGCAACTTCATTGACTCTACCGACGTCAGCAGTTTTACTAACTCCAGCAACTCCAACAGCTTCACCAACTCCAGTAACTCCAACAGCTTTACTGACTCCAGTAACTCTAACAGTTTCACCAACTTCAGCAAGTCCAACAGCTTAACTGGCTTCAGGAGCTTCATCATCTCCAGTGATCGCAACAGCTTCACTGACTCGTCTGATTTCAGTATATTCAACAGCTTCACTGACTCGTCTAACTCCAGTATATTCAACAGCTACACTGACTCGTCTATCTCCAGTATATGCAACAGCTTCACTGACTCGTCTAACTCCAGTCTATTCAACAGCTTCACTGACTCGTCTAACTCCAGTATATTCAAGAGCTTCACTGACTCGTCTAACTCCATTATATTCCACAGCTTCACTGACTCGTCTAACTCCAGTATATTCAACAGCTTCACTGACTCGTCTAACTCCAGTATATTCCACAGCTTCACTGACTCGTCTAACTCCAGTATATTCAACAGCTTCACTGACTCGTCTAACTCCAGTATATTCAACAGCTTCACTGACTCGTCTAACTCCAGTGTATTCAACAGCTTCACTGACTCGTCTAACTCCATTATATTCCAGCAGATTAATAGACTCCACCAACTTCAACAGCTTCACCAACCCCAGTAACTCCAGCAGTTTCACCAACTCCAGTAACTCCAACAGTTACACCAACTTTAGTAACTCCAACAGTTACACCAACTTTAGTAACTCCAACAGTTTCACCAACTCCAGTAACTCCAACAGTTACACCAACTCCAGTAACTCCAACAGTTTCACCAACTCCAGTAACTCCAACAGTTACACCAACTTTAGTAACTCCAACAGTTTCACTAACTCCAGTAAATCCAACTGTTTCACCAACTCCAGTAACTCCAACAGTTTCACTAACTCCAGTAACTCCAACAGTTTCACCAACTCCAGTAACTCCAACAGTTACACCAACTTTAGTAACTCCAACAGTTTCACTAACTCCAGTAAATCCAACTGTTTCACCAACTCCAGTAACTCCAACAGTTTCACCAACTCCAGTAACTCCAACAGTTACACCAACTTTAGTAACTCCAACAGTTACACCAACTTTAGTAACTCCAACAGTTTCACTAACTCCAGTAAATCCAACTGTTTCACCAACTCCAGTAACTCCAACAGCTTTACTGACTCCAGTAACTCCAACAGTTACACCAACTTTAGTAACTCCAACAGTTACACCAACTTTAGTAACTCCAACAGTTTCACTAACTCCAGTAAATCCAACTGTTTCACCAACTCCAGTAACTCCAACAGTTTCACCGACTCCATCAACTCCAGCAACTTAACTGGCTCTACCAACTCCCGCAGCTTCACCAGCTCCAGCAGGCCCCTGCTCTACCTCTGGTTGCTGATGGGGTCACTGAGCTCAGCTCCGTCCACAGCCTGGAGGTAAATTGGCTGTGCTTACAGACCCAGCCAAGAGAAGACCAGGAAGAGACAATGGAAACCGCCTGCATCCAGCTGCCGCCCGATCCGGTGACTCTCCTGACCGTTTCATATTCCTCAGTGGTGATGTTGATACGGGCAATAACACATTCAGGTGCAGCAATATCATAATATTGTGTGCATGAATATTGAATGACCAGTTCACAAAGGCTATATAAATGATGTATGACCGGATACCCACAGCAGTTATGAACCTTTTTCCTGAGTGAAGATGTGAAAGAAGCATTCATATTGGCTGCTGAATGTATTTGATACATTCTTCTATCAAGAACACAAAGGATATTGGTTCTAAAATGTGTCTTTAAGAAGAGAAAGACACATATTTGGAAAACAAAGATGGTTTTTCATGTCTACTCTAGGCTTTGAGGTATCTGGGATGGATCCTTACAAGGCGGTAACGTGTGTCCATTTTTTTTTTTGGAAAAAATGGACACCATGTGCTCCACACTGAAGACAAAAATGCCATCCAAACTGTTCTAAGCAATACAGTAAGTCCAACATATGCTGCCTTCAGTTGCATTTGACTGTAAGAGGTTGATCTTAAGAGGTTATTCTGCTTGGCTGTATTTTAAAGCCTCAGTAAATACATTGGCTACATTAGTACCAGATCAGTAGAATCAATCTTACACACATCTACTTTCATTTAAAGGAACAGCAATGTTATTTTGCTCGTTTATTTGTGAGTGTAATGACCGGGAGTGTAAATATGCTAAAAGCGTGCAACGCACATTGAGCTCCTGCATGGCTAAGACAAGATTGGGCGACTGACTGTTGACTGTTGTCAGGGTTTAAATCAGTCAGTGGAGCTCCTGTATTTCCTGCCACTAAGATAGAAACACGTCAGACCACCACACCCATCAGTGTGGATTTATTCTTAAACTCCGACACTATTTTAACAGTGCAAAAATAGACTGTTGATGGGGTATAAGATAGCAATAAGCATCACAACGTACCTTGCACCTTGGGTGTATGATAGGGCCTGTAGTGACCTGTTAAACAAAACGAACTAAAATGACTTAAGCCACCACAATTAGAAGAAGAGCTGGCGATAGCGGTTTGACTCGCTGTAGCGGGTATTATAACAAAGTCCATACCTTAAAAACGTTGGATATACCAATCCATTTATTGGTCTGACATCAGCAGTACATATTCCAGCAGTAGTTCCAGCGTTCATGGTCTTTAAATGTCCCGCTTTACACACACACACCAATAGCGTTCACCGTGCGGTCAAAATACTGTTGACTTCCTCGCCAACTCCCCTCTCCCACTCTACCATACATTCACCTATAAACCTTGGCAGCGCCCCCAAGTGGAAAATGTCAATATAAACCAAAATTTTAAAGAAACATAAATAGCTCCAACACACCGGCCCCTAATTGTTAATGGCAAAAGGCATAAACAATTAATTACATATTACAACAAAAAAGAGCTGCTTTCATTAATGTATTATCATACTTCAAACTATATACATATGCATACAAAATTCAAAAGGTTGGTACAACAACTCATACACCTTCTTGTAAAAGACAAAGTTTTGTTATTGGTCTGGTCAAAAAATTAGTTTTAGTTTGTACTCGTGCTGATCTAACCAGCCCTTTTTTATCTGGGAATGTTTCAAGTACCCTGCCAAGCACCCAGGAATTACGAGGAGCTGTGGTATCTGCAACAAGAACTACATCACCAGGTTCCAGATTTCGTTTGTTTTTGGTCCATTTTTGTCGCTCCTGCAGTAAAGGCAAGTACTCTGTAATCCATCTTTTCCAAAAAAGGTCTGAGATGTACTGCACCTGTCTCCACCTTCTCTTCACATATTGATCAGTCTTATCAAACAGCCCTGGAGGCAAGATTGGTTTCCTTTTCATGGTAAGAAGATGGTTGGGAGTAAGTGGTTCTAGGTCATTTGGATCCTCAGACAATTTAGTGATTGGGCGATCATTGATTATCGCTTCCACTTCACACAAAACTGTATGTAGGCCTTCATCATCTAAATTCTGCTGATGCAAAAGTGATGTAAGGATCTTTCTCACCATCCTAATGATTCGCTCCCATACACCACCATGATGAGAGGCAGCAGGTGCATTAAAACTCCATTTGATTCCTTCCTGCAGAAAGGTCTTCTGTATTTTATCATAGTTTAAAGCTGCAAGTGCTTCCTTTAATTCCCTTTCTGCACCAGTAAAATTGGTTCCATTGTCTGATCTCAAGTGGGAGACTTGTCATCTTCTACAAATGAATCTTCGAATGGCATTAATACATGCATTTGTATCCAAAGAATATGCTACTTCTAAATGAATGGCTCTACTGGCCATGCATGTGAAAATAACACCATATCGTTTTACAAAGGAGCGTCCTCGTTTTACTTCAAATGGTCCAAAGTAATCAACTCCAACATTAGTAAATGGAGGAAGATCAGGAACCAACCTTTCTACAGGTAAATCGGCCATTTTTTGCTGACCCAGCCTTCCCTTGAATCTTCTACACAAGCCACAGTTGGATAGGATTTTTCTTGTTGCGGCATTGGCATGCGTTATCCAATATTTCTCACGTAATTTGGAAAGAACCTGGTTTCTTCCACCATGACCGACCTGTTCATGTATATGCTTTAGAATAAGCTTGGAAACATGTTGGTCTTTAGATAAAATTATGGGATGTTTTATCTCTTCAGGCATTGCTGCATTACACAATCTTCCACCAACTCTCAACAATTCGTGCTCTAGAACCGGATTCAATCGATGGATAGTGCTGTCCTTTCTCACCTCATATTTTCCTGAGGACAGTGCGACAATTTCATTGGCAAATTTTTCAAACTGAGAGAAACGAATGACTGCATTTTCTGCTTCAGTTAGATCCTCTGTTGACAAGCTTTGGGGTCCTAATGCAGCTTTGATCCTTTTCATTTCCAGTTCAATATTACAGGGTCGGTCTGACGATTTCAACAGTTCTTTCCTTTTCTTGCTCAATTCCATTAAGATATGCTTTAGTTTCAGCATCCATGCAACTGCAATTTTTAGCCTCTTCCAATCAGAAAAATATTCAATCAGTTGGCTAGTTACATTTGTTTCAATAATCACAGCATTTATTTTGTGCTCCCTTTTGAGCTCTGGATCTTCAGGAGCAATGCAACAATCCAAATTGACTTCTGGCCACTCCTCCTTTGTTGTCCTCAGAAAGTCTGGACCTTTTAACCATCGCTTGTTTGTGATTAACTTCCCCACTTTCAACCCCCTAGAAGCATCATCTGCAGGATTCTGGGTGGTATGGATGTATCTCCACTGTGTGATGTCTGTTATTTCTCGAATGGTTGATACTCTGTTGGCTACAAATGTACGAAACCTTTTTTCTTCATTTTTTATGTATTTAAGAACTGAAGTACTATCAGTCCAAAAACAAGAATCATCAAGTGGAAGCTGCAGTTCTGTTCTAAGCATCTTATCTATTCGAACAGCCAGGACAGCAGCAGTAAGCTCTAATCGAGGAATGGTAATTTGTTTGAGAGGTGCCACTCTTGATTTGCCCAGCAGAAAAGAAACATGTACATTATTTTGATTTTGTAGTCGAAGATACGTTACTGTTCCATAGCCATTTTCGCTGGCATCTGAGAAGTGATGCAATTGAGCATGATCAAGTTGTCCAAAGTCCTGTGCCTTGATGCATCTGTCAACTTTGAATGCGTTTACTTGTTGAAGATCCGTTAGCCACTTTATCCACTGTTGTTCGAGGCTTTGGGGAATTTGATCATCCCAGCCATAGTTCTTTCTGCACAGCTCCTGTAACATGAGTTTGGCTGGAAGTGTTACAGGAACAAGAAATCCCAAAGGGTCGTAAACTGAGCTCACCACTGATAAAATTCCACGTCTAGTATGCGGTCGCTCCTTTTCCATCATTTTGAACTTAAAGGTGTCTGTCTGGACACACCAATAAAGTCCAAGAGCTCTTTCAATGGGCAGTTCATCCCGATCCAAATTCAGTTCCCTCAGGGTTTTAGATCTATCCTTTTCTGGAATGGTTTGTAAAACCTCACGATTGTTGCTAATCCATTGTGTTAAATGGAAGCCACCTTTATGGCAAAGTGCAGCAAGATCTTTAACCATTTGGATAGCTTCGTGTTGAGATGGAAGACTTTTCAAAAAATCATCAACATAAAAGTTATTGTGGACGCTATCAATTACCTCGGTTGGAAACATGTGTTTGTTGTCTTCTGCTGTCTTTCTAAGAGCATAGCAGGCACAGCTCGGAGAGGACACTGCTCCAAACAGATGCACGGTCATCCTATATTCTGCAATTTCTCGAGTAATGTCACCATCAGGCCACCATAGAAACCGAAGAAAGTCTGTCTCATTTTCAGCAACTTTAACTTGATGAAACATTGATTGTACATCAGTCATGAATGCAACTTGATCTTGTCTGAATCTTAGCAGAACACCCAACAAAGAACTGGTAAGATTGGGACCTTGTAGAAGTTGTTTGTTTAAGGATGTGTTCCTGAATTCAGCACCACAGTCAAATACAACACGTAATGTTCCCTTTCGAGGATGGAACACCCCGTGATGAGGAATGTACCAAAGTTTACCATCAGACCGCTCTTTTTGATCCTGGGGTACCTGCTCAGCATAACCATTTTGAATAAGTTCCCTAAGGTACTTTGTATATTCTTGATGGAACATCTCATGTTTCTCAAACTTTCTTTTCAATCCTGAAATGCGCTGTTGGGCAACACAGAAATTGTTTGGCATGACAACATTGTTCATTTTGAAGGGTAGTTTTAAAATGTAATGTCCATCTTTAAGCGTCACTGATTCGTTCATAATTTCCATGAATTTCAGATCCTCTCTTGACATCTCCTCTTTGTCTTCTGATGCCCTTTCATTGAAGTCATGTTCATACTGAGTTTTCAGCATTTGTTCCAATGTTTCTACAGAAATCCTGTTTACACTAAGAGTTGGACAATCTTCATCATCAGGAGGCTTACTGTGACCTTCTCCCAGTGATCCATTAAGAACCCACCCCAATAGGGTCCTTACAGCATATGGTCCTTCCCCATGACTGTTTACCACTTCCCATGGTTCAAGCAGCATAGAAGCATTGGTACCAATCAATAGCTCAACATCAGCCTGAATGTGAGGAATGGAAATGCCATCTAAATAAGGCCATTTAGCCAAATCCTTCCTTTTGATAATGTTGGCTGTGTTCACAGGCATTTTCTTTTGTGAATAGACTTCAGGAAGATCATAAAACTGTTTACCATAAAGTCCAGAAATCTCTAATCCATTCACAACATAACTAGAAACTGTTGTCTTTGGACTCATCGTTAGTAAACAGATCTTTGTTTTCCTTCCATTCAAATTCAACTTTGCCATTAAGCTTTCAGAGCAAAAGGTAGATGTACTACCTGGATCCAAGAATGCATAGGTCTGAATGACTTTGTCTCCCTTTTTAGATTTTACTTGGACTGGTAGGATGGATAAAATTCCATGACTTTTCCCGGCCCCTGTATGATCACATGCTTGTGCAGAAACAAGTGCGGTATCCAATGCGGGATCATTGACCATTTCACTGTACGTGTTGACAGCTTTATCCGCCTTAAATTTGAGATGTATATGAAGAATAGTTGGGTGTTTCTGGTCACAAATTTCACAAGTTAAGCGCCTATTGCAATCCTTGCTTACATGCCCACTGCATAAGCAACCAAAACAAATCCCCTTTTCTTTTAGAAAGGAAATCTTTTCCCTGTGTTTCATTTTTTCCAGTTGTGCACAATGCTTCAATGCATGGTTCCGTGTGCAAAACATGCAGTTGTTCTCTGGCAGATTTTGTTGAATTTTTGTTTGTCTGGGTGTTTTCCATACAGGCTTGCTAATGGTTGTCACAGTAGTAGCAAAACTGTCTCCTTTAAGTTTGGGTTTGAATTGTAACTTTCCTTTGTTTACAAGTTTGCTGTTTGGTCCAGTTTGGGTATTCTGAATATCACCAAATATTGGGTCAGACACTATTTTCACTTCACGTTCAATGAACGCAACAATGTCACTGAATTGTGTCCGGCTTCTATGCTTTTCCATGAGGCTACATGCGTGGACTCTCCATTTATCTCTTAATTTGTAGGGAAGCTTCATTATAATTGTTTTCATATTTGCTGGCATGTCCAGTTCATGCATGTATTGCAAATCAGACATTGCATTACAACATTCCCGCAAAAAGAGTGCATAAGCTTGAAGAGCCTTCACATCTTCTGGTTTTACCACTGCCCAGTTGTGCATTTTTTCCAAATATGCAGATGTGACTTTAGCATCATTTCCAAAATGCTGTTGAAGTAAACTTTTAGCTGTTAAGTACCCTCTTTCAGGAGCCATATGCTGGCAGCTACGTACTAATGCACGTGGCTGCCCTCTAGTGTACCGTTCCAGAAAGTACAGACAATCCCCTTTGTTAATTGTTTTTTCCTCCACACAATATTCAAAGGCTTTAATAAATGTTCTGTATTGCAGAGGATCACCTTCAAAGATTGGTACGTCTCTTGGGGGAAGAAGATGAGAGTTATGCTGTTGTATTAGCAATTCTGCTATGTCATTTTGTCTTTGAAGTAAGTTTAAGGTGGCATTCTCATTGTTGTTCTGAACATTTGGTTGGGATTGTTCTCCTTGCAATTGTGATCTCCTAGGCCGTATGATCGGTTCATGAACATGGCCTTGTGAGTCTCCTCTTGGTAATTGATAATGTAGTTCTTGGGATTGTGGATTGTTGTTTTATTGACATGTCTTTCTGACTCTCTTTTCTGAAGTTCACTCTGACCACCTCCAGTGTCATCTTGTGTTACTTGTTGCGAACCCAATGCATCAAAATTAAGAAGACTTTTAACCTTTTGTCTTGTAGAAGGATTTGGATTTTCCTCTGTGGCTTTTGTTAAGGAGACTGACTTTTGTTTGGTTTCTTTTTCAAAATAGGACTCCATTCCATCTGAAATGACACTTGATGCTTCATATGTTTTTAACACAGACAGTTTAGCAGTAGAAGCGGCCAACTCTGCATCAAGCTCCATTTGTTCCCTTTTCCTCCTCAGCACCTCAGCTTGCTCCTCCAGAGTGTGCTTTTCCTTTAGAGATGCAGCACGAGCAACAAGTGCTGCTCTTTCTGCCTCAGCTTGGAGACGTGCAAACAGTATAGAAGAGTGGTTAGACCTTTTTGATCTAGAACTGGATTGGCTGTCTTTTTGGCTAGAGCTGTTATTAGAAACCCTTGTTTCAATATTAGAAATACTGTCATCAGGATTAACACCATCATTTAGATCAAGCTCTTTACCCTGAATTTCAATGTTTTGACACAACACAACCTGTTTTGGACATACTTCTTTGTCAGAATTCTCACCAGTTCTACCTTTTGAAAGTGACAGCCATTTAATCACCACAGCAGAAAACTCATTTACACTCAGCATTTTTGCTTTAAACCATATGTCATGTTTTTCCTTTTCCTCATCAGGTAATATACCCATTAAAGACTTATGTGCTTCTTTTGCTTCAGTACACAAACCCTGAAACTTTGCAAATACACTTTTAACTTCTATTTCGTGTTCTGTGTCAACCATGAACCCTTGAATTATCGTTTTAAGATTGGATGCTTTACTAAGTTTAGATTTCCTACTTTTTTGTAAAGACTCCAATTTGTCAAGCAATGCCTTTTCAGTAAGTTTTACCACCCTTTTAACAGGCTCTTTGTTCACACTACCGTTACCATTAATACTCTGAGCATTACTATCATTACCCTGGGATTGAACCACGGCGGGCTCACACACAACAGATTCAAAATTCATTTTCATACACTGAACTTTCAATTAAAACCAGTCATTTAAATAACGCAAATTAGTAGACCCTTAAACCTCACCAATGCGCATTGGATTTTACTAACTAGTCATTTTAACGTGTGCACACAAGTTAGTTAGTTAAATGGCCATTTTTTTTTTTTTTTTTTTTTTTTAAGGTAGCGCTACCATACCTCAACATCCATTGTTCAGTCAGTCCGCCGATCCAACGCGAACATTTCTCCCTTGCCTTTCATGAAGCGTTTCCTATCGCCGCAATCCGTGCACACTCGCCTCGTCCGTCTGAAACGAGAAGCCGTCCAGCCTCCGGGTCCCTCAGAGCCTCCAATAGCCTCCACTCGAACGAAGCTGTCCCATATTCCTCCTTTAGATCCAAACGCAAGCGACCATTTTCCTGCTGCAGTCTTTGACTTTAAAACGTAGCAGCAACTCCACTTCAGCAAATAGTCCGCATCCAATTCTAGTAACGTTAGTCAGTATTTTGACTTAAATATGTAGTGACCTGTTAAACAAAACGAACTAAAATGACTTAAGCTACCACAATTAGAAGAAGAGCTGGCGATAGCGGTTTGACTCGCTGTAGCGGGTATTATAACAAAGTCCATACCTTAAAAACGTTGGATATACCAATCCATTTATTGGTCTGACATCAGCAGTACATATTCCAGCAGTAGTTCCAGCGTTCATGGTCTTTAAATGTCCCGCTTTACACACACACACCAATAGCGTTCACCGTGCGGTCAAAATACTGTTGACTTCCTCGCCAACTCCCCTCTCCCACTCTACCATACATTCACCTATAAACCTTGGCAGCGCCCCCAAGTGGAAAATGTCAATATAAACCAAAATTTTAAAGAAACATAAATAGCTCCAACAGGGCCTTTACTTTTGAAACCCCTCCTGGTCAGTTTCTGGCAGAGCTTCTAACCTGTGCAGCCTTTCCAGACCACTTGCTGCCCTGAGGGCAGCAGATCTCTGCTGGGGTTTCCATATTAAATATACAGTATACTGAAACCACATGTCAGATCCACCATGCAACCTTCAGTACTTCAAACCAGCTATAGAAACCTTGTAGAGGGACCTGAACTGGTGGACAAACACCATAACTAATGAGTGATTTGCTATAAATTTCAAATGATTCAGTAACTCCTGTAAATCCTGATTCAGTTGCTCCTAAACAAGATTCAACAACTATTATAAATCATGCTTTATATATTATAAATGCTTTGTATCCACCATGAATTATCCAGTTATCAATATAAAGCGTTTAATAATTGCTATAGTAACTGTTCATCAAGTAATTGTTATAAATGATTCAGTTTATAGTTTAAACACTTCATGATTGAATGATTCTGAACATTTCAATGTTTCAATATCTCTTAACGATAATTTAGTATGTATCACGAATGATTCAATAACTGCTATAAATGATTCAGCAACTAATATGACTCATTTTGTGCTTATTAAAATTATTCTGTTTTTGCTATAAAATGATTCCTTAACTGCTATAAATATTTACCTAACTTTCAAAAAAGTTAGGAGCTGTCAAAATGGTTCAGTATCTATCAATCATGATTCAGTAACTGCTATAAATGATTCAGTGACTGCAGTAAACAATGAATGAATGATTCTGAATACTAAAAGTGATTCAGTAATTGGTTTTCAATAACTGTTAATGATCCAATAACTATTAGAAATCATAAATGATTTAGTAGCTGCTATAATTGATTCAGTATGTATTTTAAACAATTTAAGAATGCATGATTCCAGATACTTAAAATAATCATAATTACTATTAGAAATAAGTTTGAATATACTATAAATGATTCAGTAATTACTTCTAATGGTTCAGCATCTTATAAATGACTCTTTTTCTACCATAAACTATTCATTAGTGTGATTGCAGTAATGCAATCACAGTATTGTTCTTCTTAAGTCTTATTCTTCTTATTATTAGTGTGATTGCAGTAATGCAATCACAGTATTGATCTTCTTAAGTCTTATTCTTCTTCTTCTTCTTCTTATTATTATTATTATTATTAGTGTGATTGCAGTATGCAATCACAGTATTGTTCTTCTTAAGTCTTATTCTTCTTATTATTATTATTCCACCTGTTTTTTGTCCGGTTAACTAGTGCCGCAGTTTTCGAAATATCGAC
Organism: Astyanax mexicanus; assembly: GCF_023375975.1. Taxonomy (NCBI): domain Eukaryota; kingdom Metazoa; phylum Chordata; class Actinopteri; order Characiformes; family Acestrorhamphidae; genus Astyanax; species Astyanax mexicanus. The sequence continues at coordinate 77,855,279 of NC_064409.1, forward strand.
TTCGTTCAAAAGAGAAAACGTGCGTCCATATCGGGAATGGTGGGCTTGTATACAGCTTTCCGATCGGACTTACGTTTTTCGTAAAAACTTCGTAAGTACGCGTTTTTTTGACCATTGAAAATGAATGGGCAGAACTTTGCACGCCCGTGGACGTCGCAATTTTTGAAATACGAAGATGAAACCAATTGAGGACCTGTAGAACTTATTGAGCTCTTTCCGAAAATATGCGTTACGAAAAGTTACGACGTACGGATTTCGTACGATTGTCGTACGAAGTGGCCCCATTGGAATGAATGGGGCCAATCGGAGGACGGCAGCTAGATCGAAGGACAGGTAGCTAGAACTCCAGTACTGTGTGTAATGGAGCAGCTATGGGATAAAACAGCATTAGGTCAAAAGTTTGGACACCCCGGCCCCCCAGTACTGTGTGTAATGGAGCCACGGGTCAAAAGTTTGGACACCCCGGCCCCCCCAGTACTGTGTGTAATGGAGCCACGGGTCAAAAGTTTGGACACCCCCGAACGGCCAAAGCAACCTAGCGTGCATAGCTGATTGATGTATTTGCACGTTGCGTAGCAACGTGCAAACACCATTTAATCTAATTTATGCATATACATCACCTAGCAACCACCTAGCAACACCTTAGCAACCACCTAGCAACCACCTAGCAACACCTTAGCAACCACCCCGGATACCATAGCAACACCTTAGCAACCGCCTAGCAACACCTTAGCAACCACCTAGCAAACACCTAGCAACACCTTAGCAACCACCCCGGATACCATAGCAACACCTTAGCAACCGCCTAGCAACACCTTAGCAACCACCTAGCAACCACCTAGCAACACCTTAGCAACCACCCCGGATACCATAGCAACACCTTAGCAACCGCCTAGCAACACCTTAGCAACCACCTAGCAACCACCTAGCAACACCTTAGCAACCACCCCGGATACATAGCAACACCTTAGCAACCGCCTAGCAACACGCTAGCAACCACCTAGCAACCACCTAGCAACACCTTAGCAACCACCCCGGATACCATAGCAACACCTTAGCAACCGCCTAGCAACACCCTAGCAACCACCTAGCAACCACCTAGCAACACCTTAGCAACCACCCCGGATACCATAGCAACACCTTAGCAACCGCCTAGCAACACCCTAGCAACCACCTAGCAACCACCTAGCAACACCTTAGCAACCACCCAAGATACCATAGCAACACCTTAGCAACCGCCTAGCAACACCTTAGCAACCACCTAGCAACCACCTAGCAACACCTTAGCAACCACCCCGGATACCATAGCAACACCTTAGCAACCGCCTAGCAACACCCTAGCAACCACCTAGCAACCACCTAGCAACACCTTAGCAACCACCCCGGATACCATAGCAACACCTTAGCAACCGCCTAGCAACACCCTAGCAACCACCTAGCAACCACCTAGCAACACCTTAGCAACCACCCCGGATACCGTAGCAACACCTTAGCAACCGCCTAGCAACACCATAGCAACCACCTAGCAACCACCTAGCAACACCTTAGCAACCACCCAAGATACCATAGCAACACCTTAGCAACCGCCTAGCAACACCCTAGCAACCACCTAGCAACCACCTAGCAACACCTTAGCAACCACCCCAAATACCATAGCAACACCTTAGCAACCGCCTAGCAACACCTTAGCAACCGCCTAGCAACACCTTAGCAACCACCTAGCAACACCTTAGCAACCACCTAGCAACACCTTAGCAACCACCCGGATACCATAGCAACACCTTAGCAACCGCCTAGCAACACCTTAGCAACCACCTAGCAACCACTTAGCAACACCTTAGCAACCACCCGGATACCATAGCAACACCTTAGCAACCGCCTAGCAACACCTTAGCAACCACCTAACAACACCTTAGCAACCACCCCGGATACCATAGCAACACCTTAGCAACACCATAGCAGATACCAGCCAGCACTGCAATCACACTCGCAGTTTCTGTAGGAACTGCAATCTAGTTATTATTATTATTCCACCTGTTTTTTGTCCGGTTAACTAGTGCCGCAGTTTTCGAAATATCGACTTCGTTCAAAAGAGAAAACGTGCGTCTATATCGGGAATGGTGGGCTTGTATACAGCTTTCCGATCGGACTTACGTTTTTCGTAAAAACTTCGTAAGTACGCGTTTTTTTGCCCATTGACAATGAATGGGCAGAACTTTGCACGCCCGTGGACGTCGCAATTTTTGAAATACGAAGATGAAACCAATTGAGGACCTGTAGAACTTATTGAGCTCTTTCCGAAAATATGCGTTACGAAAAGTTACGACGTACGGATTTCGTACGAATGTCGTACGAAGTGGCCCCATTGGAATGAATGGGGCCAATCGGAGGACGGCAGCTAGATCGAAGGACAGGTAGCTAGAACTCCAGTACTGTGAGTGTATGGAGCAGCTATGGGATAAAACAGCGTTAGGTCAAAAGTTTGGACACCCCGGCCCCCCAGTACTGTGTGTAATGGAGCCACGGGTCAAAAGTTTGGACACCCCGGCCCCCCAGTACTGTGTGTAATGGAGCCACGGGTCAAAAGTTTGGACACCCCCGAACGGCCAGAGCAACCTAGCGTGCATAGCTAATTGATGTATTTGCACGTTGCGTAGCAACGTGCAAACACCATTTAATCTAATTTATGCATATAAATCACCTAGCAACCACCTAGAAACACCATAGCAACCACCACAGATACCATAGCAACACCTTAGCAACCGCCTAGCAACACCTTAGCAACCACCTAGCAACCACCTAGCAACACCTTAGCAACCTCCCCGGATACCATAGCAACACCTTAGCAACCGCCTAGCAACACCTTAGCAACCGCATAGCAACCACTTAGCAACACCTTAGCAACCACCCCGGATACCATAGCAACACCTTAGCAACCGCCTAGCAACCACCTAGCAACCACCTAGCAACCACCTAGCAACACCTTAGCAACCACCCCGGATACCATAGCAACACCTTAGCAACCGCCTAGCAACACCTTAGCAACCACCTAGCAACCACCTAGCAACACCTTAGCAACCACCCCGGATACCATAGCAACACCTTAGCAACCGCCTAGCAACACCCTAGCAACAACCTAGCAACCACCTAGCAACACCTTAGCAACCACCCTGGATACCATAGCAACACCTTAGCAACCGCCTAGCAACACCCTAGCAACCACCTAGCAACCACCTAGCAACACCTTAGCAACCACCCCGGATACCGTAGCAACACCTTAGCAACCGCCTAGCAACACCCTAGCAACCACCTAGCAACCACCTAGCAACACCTTAGCAACCACCCCGGATACCATAGCAACACCTTAGCAACCGCCTAGCAACACCCTAGCAACCACCTAGCAACCACCTAGCAACACCTTAGCAACCACCCCGGATACCATAGCAACACCTTAGCAACCGCCTAGCAACACCCTAGCAACCACCTAGCAACCACCTAGCAACACCTTAGCAACCACCCCGGATACCATAGCAACACCTTAGCAACCGCCTAGCAACACCCTAGCAACCACCTAGCAACCACCTAGCAACACCTTAGCAACCACCCCGGATACCATAGCAACACCTTAGCAACCGCCTAGCAACACCCTAGCAACCACCTAGCAACACCTTAGCAACCACCCCGGATACCATAGCAACACCTTAGCAACCGCCTAGCAACACCCTAGCAACCACCTAGCAACACCTTAGCAACCACCCCGGATACCATAGCAACACCTTAGCAACCGCCTAGCAACACCTTAGCAACCACCTAGCAACACCTTAGCAACCACCCCGGATACCATAGCAACACCTTAGCAACCGCCTAGCAACACCTTAGCAACCACCTAGCAACACCTTAGCAACCACCCCGGATACCATAGCAACACCTTAGCAACCGCCTAGCAACACCCTAGCAACCACCTAGCAACACCTTAGCAACCACCCCGGATACCATAGCAACACCCTAGCAACCACCTAGCAACACCTTAGCAACCACCCCGGATACCATAGCAACACCTTAGCAACCGCCTAGCAACACCTTAGCAACCACCTAGCAACCACCTAGCAACACCTTAGCAACCACCCCGGATACCATAGCAACACCTTAGCAACCGCCTAGCAACACCTTAGCAACCACCTAGCAACCACCTAGCAACACCTTAGCAACCACCCTGGATACCATAGCAACACCTTAGCAACCGCCTAGCAACACCTTAGCAACCACCTAGCAACACCTTAGCAACCACCCCAGATACCATAGCAACACCTTAGCAACCGCCTAGCAACACCTTAGCAACCACCTAGCAACCACTTAGCAACACCTTAGCAACCACCCCGGATACCATAGCCACACCTTAGCAACCACTTAGCAACACCTTAGCAACACCATAGCAGATACCAGCCAGCACTGCAATCACACTCGCAGTTTCTGTAGGAACTGCAATCTAGTTATTATTATTATTATTATTATTATTATTAGTGTGATTGCAGTAATGCAATCACAGTATTGTTCTTCTTAAGTCTTATTAGTGTGATTGCAGTAATGCAATCACAGTATTGATCTTCTTAAGTCTTATTCTTCTTCTTCTTCTTCTTCTTATTATTAGTGTGATTGCAGTAATGCAATCACAGTATTGTTCTTCTTAAGTCTTATTCTTCTTCTTCTTATTATTATTATTATTATTAGTGTGATTGCAGTAATGCAATCACAGTATTGTTCTTCTTAAGTCTTATTCTTCTTCTTCTTCTTATTATTATTATTAGTGTGATTGCAGTAATGCAATCACAGTATTGTTCTTCTTAAGTCTTATTCTTCTTCTTCTTCTTCTTCTTATTATTATTATTATTATTCCACCTGTTTTTTGTCCGGTTAACTAGTGCCGCAGTTTTCGAAATATCGACTTAGTTCAAAAGAGAAAACGTGCATCCATATCGGGAATGGTGGGCTTGTATACAGCTTTCCGATCGGACTTACGTTTTTCGTAAAAACTTCGTAAGTACGCGTTTTTTTGACCATTGAAAATGAATGGGCAGAACTTTGCACGCCCGTGGACGTCGCAATTTTTGAAATACGAAGATGAAACCAATTGAGGACCTGTAGAACTTATTGAGCTCTTTCCGAAAATATGCGTTACGAAAAGTTACGACGTACGGATTTCGTACGAATGTCGTACGAAGTGGCCCCATTGGAATGAATGGGGCCAATCGGAGGACGGCAGCTAGATCGAAGGACAGGTAGCTAGAACTCCAGTACTGTGAGTGTATGGAGCAGCTATGGGATAAATCAGCGTTAGGTCAAAAGTTTGGACACCACGGCCCCCCCCCAGTACTGTGTGTAATGGAGCCATGGGTCAAAAGTTTGGACACCCCGGCCCCCCAGTACTGTGTGTAATGGAGCCACGGGTCAAAAGTTTGGACACCCCCGAACGGCCAGAGCAACCTAGCGTGCATAGCTGATTGATGTATTTGCACGTTGCGTAGCAACGTGCAAACACCATTTAATCTAATTTATGCATATAAATCACCTAGCAACCACCTAGAAACACCATAGCAACCACCACAGATACCATAGCAACACCTTAGCAACCGCCTAGCAACACCTTAGCAACCACCTAGCAACACCTTAGCAACCTCCCCGGATACCATAGCAACACCTTAGCAACCGCCTAGCAACACCCTAGCAACCACCTAGCAACCACCTAGCAACACCTTAGCAACCACCCCGGATACCATAGCAACACCTTAGCAACTGCCTAGCAACCACCTAGCAACACCTTAGCAACACCTTAGCAACCGCCTAGCAACACCTTAGCAACCACCTAGCAACACCTTAGCAACCACCCCGGATACCATAGCAACACCTTAGCAACCGCCTAGCAACACCCTAGCAACCACCTAGCAACCACCTAGCAACACCTTAGCAACCACCGCGGATACCATAGCAACACCTTAGCAACCGCCTAGCAACACCTTAGCAACCACCTAGCAACCACCTAGCAACACCTTAGCAACCACCCCGGATACCATAGCAACACCTTAGCAACCGCCTAGCAACACCTTAGCAACCACCTAGCAACCACCTAGCAACACCTTAGCAACCACCCCGGATACCATAGCAACACCTTAGCAACCACCCCGGATACCATAGCAACACCTTAGCAACCGCCTAGCAACACCTTAGCAACCACATAGCAATCACCTAGCAACACCTTAGCAACCACCCCGGATACCATAGCAACACCTTAGCAACCACCCCGGATACCATAGCAACACCTTAGCAACCGCCTAGCAACACCTTAGCAACCACCTAGCAACCACCTAGCAACACCTTAGCAACCACCCCGGATACCATAGCAACACCTTAGCAACCGCCTAGCAACACCCTAGCAACCACCTAGCAACCACCTAGCAACACCTTAGCAACCACCCCGGATACCATAGCAACACCTTAGCAACCGCCTAGCAACACCCTAGCAACCACCTAGCAACCACCTAGCAACACCTTAGCAACCACCCCGGATACCATAGCAACAACTTAGCAACCGCCTAGCAACACCTTAGCAACCACCTAGCAACCACCTAGCAACACCTTAGCAACCACCGCGGATACCATAGCAACACCTTAGCAACCGCCTAGCAACACCTTAGCAACCACCCTGGATACCATAGCAACACCTTAGCAACCGCCTAGCAACACCCTAGCAACCACCTAGCAACCATCTAGCAACACCTTAGCAACCACCCCGGATACCATAGCAACACCTTAGCAACCGCCTAGCAACACCCTAGCAACCACCTAGCAACACCTTAGCAACCACCCCGGATACCATAGCAACACCTTAGCAACCGCCTAGCAACACCCTAGCAACCACCTAGCAACCACCTAGCAACACCTTAGCAACCACCCCGGATACCATAGCAACACCTTAGCAACCGCCTAGCAACACCTTAGCAACCACCTAGCAACACCTTAGCAACCACCCCGGATACCATAGCAACACCTTAGCAACACCATAGCAGATACCAGCCAGCACTGCAATCACACTCGCAGTTTCTATAGGAACTGCAATCTAGTTATTATTATTATTATTATTATTATTCCACCTGTTTTTTGTCCGGTTAACTAGTGCCGCAGTTTTCGAAATATCGACTTCGTTCAAAAGAGAAAACGTGCGTCCATATCGGGAATGGTGGGCTTGTATACAGCTTTCCGATCGGACTTACGTTTTTCGTAAAAACTTCGTAAGTACGCGTTTTTTTGACCATTGAAAATGAATGGGCAGAACTTTGCACGCCCGTGGACGTCGCAATTTTTGAAATACGAAGATGAAACCAATTGAGGACCTGTAGAACTTATTGAGCTCTTTCCGAAAATATGCGTTACGAAAAGTTACGACGTACGGATTTCGTACGAATGTCGTACGAAGTGGCCCCATTGGAATGAATGGGGCCAATCGGAGGACGGCAGCTAGATCGAAGGACAGGTAGCTAGAACTCCAGTACTGTGAGTGTATGGAGCAGCTATGGGATAAATCAGCGTTAGGTCAAAAGTTTGGACACCCCGGCCCCCCCCCCAGTACTGTGTGTAATGGAGCCATGGGTCAAAAGTTTGGACACCCCGGCCCCCCAGTACTGTGTGTAATGGAGCCACGGGTCAAAAGTTTGGACACCCCCGAACGGCCAGAGCAACCTAGCGTGCATAGCTGATTGATGTATTTGCACGTTGCGTAGCAACGTGCAAACACCATTTAATCTAATTGATGCATATACATCACCTAGCAACCACCTAGAAACACCATAGCAACCACCCCGGATACCATAGCAACACCTTAGCAACCGCCTAGCAACACCCTAGCAACCACCTAGCAACCACCTAGCAACACCTTGGCAACCATCCCGGATACCATAGCAACACCTTAGCAACCGCCTAGCAACACCCTAGCAACCACCTAGCAACCACCTAGCAACACCTTAGCAACCACCCCAGATACCATAGCAACACCTTAGCAACCGCCTGGCAACACCTTAGCAACCACCTAGCAACCATCTAGCAACACCTTAGCAACCACCTAGTAACCATCTAGCAACACCTTAGCAACCACCCCAGATACCATAGCAACACCTTAGCAACCGCCTAGCAACACCCTAGCAACCACCTAGCAACCACCTAGCAACACCTTAGCAACCACCCCGGATACCATAGCAACACCTTAGCAACCGCCTAGCAACACCCTAGCAACCACCTAGCAACCACCTAGCAACACCTTAGCAACCACCCCGGATACCATAGCAACACCTTATCAACTGCCTAGCAACACCCTAGCAACCACCTAGCAACCACCTAGCAACACCTTAGCAACCACCCCGGATACCATAGCAACACCTTAGCAACCACCTAGCAACACCTTAGCAACCACCTAGCAACACCTTAGCAACCACCCCGGATACCATAGCAACACCTTAGCAACCGGCTAGCAACACCTTAGCAACCACCTAGCAACCACTTAGCAACACCTTAGCAACCACCCCGGATACCATAGCAACACCTTAGCAACCGCCTAGCAACACCCTAGAAACCACCTAGCAACCACCTAGCAACACCTTAGCAACCACCCCGGATACCATAGCAACACCTTAGCAACCGCCTAGCAACACCCTAGCAACCACCTAGCAACCACCTAGCAACACCTTAGCAACCACCCCGGATACCATAGCAACACCTTAGCAACCGCCTAGCAACACCCTAGCAACCACCTAGCAACCACCTAGCAACACCTTAGCAACCACCCCGGATACCATAGCAACACCTTAGCAACCGCCTAGCAACACCCTAGCAACCACCTAGCAACCACCTAGCAACACCTTAGCAACCACCCCGGATACCATAGCAACACCTTAGCAACCGCCTAGCAACACCCTAGCAACCACCTAGCAACCACCTAGCAACACCTTGGCAACCATCCCGGATACCATAGCAACACCTTAGCAACCGCCTAGCAACACCCTAGCAACCACCTAGCAACCACCTAGCAACACCTTAGCAACCACCCCAGATACCATAGCAACACCTTAGCAACCGCCTGGCAACACCTTAGCAACCACCTAGCAACCATCTAGCAACACCTTAGCAACCACCTAGCAACCATCTAGCAACACCTTAGCAACCACCCCAGATACCATAGCAACACCTTAGCAACCGCCTAGCAACACCCTAGCAACCACCTAGCAACCACCTAGCAACACCTTAGCAACCACCCCGGATACCATAGCAACACCTTAGCAACCGCCTAGCAACACCCTAGCAACCACCTAGCAACCACCTAGCAACACCTTAGCAACCACCCCGGATACCATAGCAACACCTTATCAACTGCCTAGCAACACCCTAGCAACCACCTAGCAACCACCTAGCAACACCTTAGCAACCACCCCGGATACCATAGCAACACCTTAGCAACCACCTAGCAACACCTTAGCAACCACCTAGCAACACCTTAGCAACCACCCCGGATACCATAGCAACACCTTAGCAACCGGCTAGCAACACCTTAGCAACCACCTAGCAACCACTTAGCAACACCTTAGCAACCACCCCGGATACCATAGCAACACCTTAGCAACCGCCTAGCAACACCCTAGAAACCACCTAGCAACCACCTAGCAACACCTTAGCAACCACCCCGGATACCATAGCAACACCTTAGCAACCGCCTAGCAACACCCTAGCAACCACCTAGCAACCACCTAGCAACACCTTAGCAACCACCCCGGATACCATAGCAACACCTTAGCAACCGCCTAGCAACACCCTAGCAACCACCTAGCAACCACCTAGCAACACCTTAGCAACCACCCCGGATACCATAGCAACACCTTAGCAACCGCCTAGCAACACCCTAGCAACCACCTAGCAACCACCTAGCAACACCTTAGCAACCACCCCGGATACCATAGCAACACCTTAGCAACCGCCTAGCAACACCTTAGCAACCACCTAGCAACACCTTAGCAACCACCCCGGATACCATAGCAACACCTTAGCAACACCATAGCAGATACCAGCCAGCACTGCAATCACACTCGCAGTTTCTGTAGGAACTGCAATCTAGTTCCACCTGTTTTTTGTCCGGTTAACTAGTGCCGCAGTTTTCGAAATATCGACTTCGTTCAAAAGAGAAAACGTGCGTCCTTATCGGGAATGGTGGGCTTGTATACAGCTTTCCGATCGGAATTACGTTTTTCGTAAAAACTTCGTAAGTACGCGTTTTTTTGCCCATTGAAAATGAATGGGCAGAACTTTGCACGCCCGTGGACGTCGCAATTTTTGAAATACTAAGATGAAACCAATTGAGGACCTGTAGAACTTATTGAGCTCTTTCCGAAAATATTCGTTACGAAAAGTTACGACGTACGGATTTCGTACGAATGTCGTACGAAGTGGCCCCATTGGAATGAATGGGGCCAATCGGAGGACGGCAGCTAGATCGAAGGACAGGTAGCTAGAACTCCAGTACTGTGAGTGTATGGAGCAGCTATGGGATAAAACAGCATTAGGTCAAAAGTTTGGACACCCCGGCCCCCCCCAGTACTGTGTGTAATGGAGCCAAGGGTCAAAAGTTTGGACACCCCGGCCCCCCAGTACTGTGTGTAATGGAGCCACGGGTCAAAAGTTTGGACACCCCCGAACGGCCAGAGCAACCTAGCGTGCATAGCTGATTGATGTATTTGCACGTTGCGTAGCAACGTGCAAACACCATTTAATCAAATTTATGCATATACATCACCTAGCAACCACCTAGAAACACCATAGCAACCACCCTGGATACCATAGCAACACCTTAGCAACCGCCTAGCAACACCATAGCAACCACCTAGCAACCATCTAGCAACACCTTAGCAACCACCCCAGATACCATAGCAACACCTTAGCAACACCCTAGCAACCACCTAGCAACCACCTAGCAACACCTTAGCAACGACCCCGGATACCATAGCAACACCTTAGCAACCGCCTAGCAACACCCTAGCAACCACCTAGCAACCACCTAGCAACACCTTAGCAACCACCCCGGATACCATAGCAACACCTTAGCAACCGCCTAGCAACCACCTAGCAACACCTTAGCAACCACCACAGATACCATAGCAACACCTTAGCAACCGCCTAGCAACACCTTAGCAACCACCTAGCAACACCTTAGCAACCACCCCGGATACCATAGCAACACCTTAGCAACCGCCTAGCAACACCTAGCAACCACCTAGCAACCACTTAGCAACACCTTAGCAACCACCCCGGATACCATAGCAACACCTTAGCAACCGCCTAGCAACACCCTAGCAACCACCTAGCAACCACCTAGCAACACCTTAGCAACCACCCCGGATACCATAGCAACACCTTAGCAACTGCCTAGCAACCACCTAGCAACACCTTAGCAACCACCCTGGATACCATAGCAACACCTTAGCAACCGCCTAGCAACTGCTTAGGAGTGACCTACCAACCACTTAGCAACACCATAGCAACCACCCTGGATACCATAGCAACACCTTAGCAACCGCCTAGCAACACCCTAGCAACCACCTAGCAACCACCTAGCAACACCTTAGCAACCACCCCGGATACCATAGCAACACCTTAGCAACCGCCTAGCAACACCCTAGCAACCACCTAGCAACCACCTAGCAACACCTTAGCAACCACCCCGGATACCATAGCAGCACCTTAGCAACCGCCTAGCAACACCCTAGCAACCACCTAGCAACACCTTAGCAACCACCCCGGATACCATAGCAACACCTTAGCAACCGCCTAGCAACACCCTAGCAACCACCTAGCAACCACCTAGCAACACCTTAGCAACCACCCCGGATACCATAGCAACACCTTAGCAACCGCCTAGCAACACCTTAGCAACCACCCCGGATACCATAGCAACACCTTAGCAACCACCTAGCAACTGCTTAGGAGTGACCTACCAACCACTTAGCAACACCATAGCAACCACCCTGGATACCATAGCAACACCTTAGCAACCGCCTAGCAACACCCTAGCAACCACCTAGCAACCACCTAGCAACACCTTAGCAACCACCCCGGATACCATAGCAACACCTTAGCAACCGCCTAGCAACACCCTAGCAACCACCTAGCAACCACCTAGCAACACCTTAGCAACCACCCCGGATACCATAGCAACACCTTAGCAACCGCCTAGCAACACCTTAGCAACCACCTAGCAACACCTTAGCAACCACCCCGGATACCATAGCAACACCTTAGCAACACCATAGCAGATACCAGCCAGCACTGCAATCACACTCGCAGTTTCTGCAGGAACTGCAATCTAGTTAGTGTGATTGCAGTAATGCAATCACAGTATTGTTCTTCTTAAGTCTTATTCTTCTTCTTCTTCTTCTTCTTCTTATTATTATTATTATTCCACCTGTTTTTTGTCCGGTTAACTAGTGCCGCAGTTTTCGAAATATCGACTTCGTTCAAAAGAGAAAACGTGCGTCCATATCGGGAATGGTGGGCTTGTATACAGCTTTCCGATCGGACTTACGTTTTTCGTAAAAACTTCGTAAGTACGCGTTTTTTTGCCCATAGAAAATGAATGGGCAGAACTTTGCACGTCCGTGGACGTCGCAATTTTTGAAATACTAAGATGAAACCAATTGAGGACCTGTAGAACTTATTGAGCTCTTTCCGAAAATATGCGTTACGAAAAGTTACGACGTACGGATTTCGTACGAATGTCGTACGAAGTGGCCCCATTGGAATGAATGGGGCCAATCGGAGGACGGCAGCTAGATCGAAGGACAGGTAGCTAGAACTCCAGTACTGTGAGTGTATGGAGCAGCTATGGGATAAAACAGCATTAGGTCAAAAGTTTGGACACCCCGGCCCCCCAGTACTGTGTGTAATGGAGCCACGGGTCAAAAGTTTGGACACCCCGGCCCCCCAGTACTGTGTGTAATGGAGCCACGGGTCAAAAGTTTGGACACCCCCGAACGGCCAGAGCAACCTAGCGTGCATAGCTGATTGATGTATTTGCACGTTGCGTAGCAACGTGCAAACACCATTTAATCAAATTTATGCATATACATCACCTAGCAACCACCTAGAAACACCATAGCAACCACCCTGGATACCATAGCAACACCTTAGCAACCGCCTAGCAACACCATAGCAACCACCTAGCAACCATCTAGCAACACCTTAGCAACCACCCCAGATACCATAGCAACACCTTAGCAACCGCCTAGCAACACCCTAGCAACCACCTAGCAACCACCTAGCAACACCTTAGCAACCACCCCGGATACCATAGCAACACCTTAGCAACCGCCTAGCAACACCCTAGCAACCACCTAGCAACCACCTAGCAACACCTTAGCAACCACCCCGGATACCATAGCAACACCTTAGCAACCGCCTAGCAACACCCTAGCAACCACCTAGCAACACCTTAGCAACCACCCCGGATACCATAGCAACACCTTAGCAACCGCCTAGCAACACCCTAGCAACCACCTAGCAACCACCTAGCAACACCTTAGCAACCACCCCGGATACCATAGCAACACCTTAGCAACCGCCTAGCAACACCCTAGCAACCACCTAGCAACCACCTAGCAACACCTTAGCAACCACCCCGGATACCATAGCAACACCTTAGCAACCGCCTAGCAACACCCTAGCAACCACCTAGCAACCACCTAGCAACACCTTAGCAACCACCCCGGATACCATAGCAACACCTTAGCAACCGCCTAGCAACACCCTAGCAACCACCTAGCAACACCTTAGCAACCACCCTGGATACCATAGCAACACCTTAGCAACCGCCTAGCAACACCCTAGCAACCACCTAGCAACCACCTAGCAACACCTTAGCAACCACCCCGGATACCATAGCAACACCTTAGCAACCGCCTAGCAACACCCTAGCAACCACCTAGCAACCACCTAGCAACACCTTAGCAACCACCCCGGATACCATAGCAACACCTTAGCAACCGCCTAGCAACACCCTAGCAACCACCTAGCAACACCTTAGCAACCACCCCGGATACCATAGCAACACCTTAGCAACCGCCTAGCAACAACTTAGCAACCACCTAGCAACCACCTAGCAACACCTTAGCAACCACCCCGGATACCATAGCAACACCTTAGCAACCGCCTAGCAACACCTTAGCAACCACCTAGCAACCAGCTAGCAACACCTTAGCAACCACCCCGGATACCATAGCAACACCTTAGCAACCGCCTAGCAACACCTTAGCAACCACCTAGCAACACCTTAGCAACCACCCCAGATACCATAGCAACACCTTAGCAACCGCCTAGCAACACCTTAGCAACCACCTAGCAACCACTTAGCAACACCTTAGCAACCACCCCGGATACCATAGCCACACCTTAGCAACCACTTAGCAACACCTTAGCAACACCACAGCAGATACCAGCCAGCACTGCAATCACACTCGCAGTTTCTGTAGGAACTGCAATCTAGTTAGTGTGATTGCAGTAATGCAATCACAGTATTGTTCTTCTTAAGTCTTATTCTTATTAGTGTGATTGCAGTAATGCAATCACAGTATTGTTATTCTTAAGTCTTATTCTTATTATTATTATTATTATTATTCCACCTGTTTTTTGTCCGGTTAACTAGTGCCGCAGTTTTCGAAATATCGACTTCGTTCAAAAGAGAAAACGTGCGTCCATATCGGGAATGGTGGGCTTGTATACAGCTTTCCGATCGGACTTACGTTTTTCGTAAAAACTTCGTAAGTACGCGTTTTTTTGACCATTGAAAATGAATGGGCAGAACTTTGCACGCCCGTGGACGTCGCAATTTTTGAAATACGAAGATGAAACCAATTGAGGACCTGTAGAACTTATTGAGCTCTTTCCGAAAATATGCGTTACGAAAAGTTACGACGTACGGATTTCGTACGAATGTCGTACAAAGTGGCCCCATTGGAATGAATGGGGCCAATCGGAGGACGGCAGCTAGATCGAAGGACAGGTAGCTAGAACTCCAGTACTGTGTGTAATGGAGCAGCTATGGGATAAATCAGCGTTAGGTCAAAAGTTTGGACACCCCGGCCCCCCCCCCAGTACTGTGTGTAATGGAGCCATGGGTCAAAAGTTTGGACACCCCGGCCCCCCAGTACTGTGTGTAATGGAGCCACGGGTCAAAAGTTTGGACACCCCCGAACGGCCAGAGCAACCTAGCGTGCATAGCTGATTGATGTATTTGCACGTTGCGTAGCAACGTGCAAACACCATTTAAACAAATTTATGCATATACATCACCTAGCAACCACCTAGAAACACCATAGCAACCACCCTGGATACCATAGCAACACCTTAGCAACCGCCTAGCAACACCCTAGCAACACCCTAGCAACCACCTAGCAACACCTTAGCAACCACCCCGGATACCATAGCAACACCTAAGCAACCGCCTGGCAACACCTTAGCAACCACCTAGCAACCACCTAGCAACACCTTAGCAACCACCCCGGATACCATAGCAACACCTTAGCAACCGCCTAGCAACACCTTAGCAACCACCTACCAACCACTTAGCAACACCTTAGCAACCACCCCGGATACCATAGCAACCGCCTAGCAACACCCTAGCAACCACCTAGCAACACCTTAGCAACCACCTAGCAACCACCTAGCAACACCTTAGCAACCTCCCCGGATACCATAGCAACACCTTAGCAACCGCCTAGCAACACCTTAGCAACCGCATAGCAACCACTTAGCAACACCTTAGCAACCACCCCGGATACCATAGCAACACCTTAGCAACCGCCTAGCAACCACCTAGCAACACCTTAGCAACCACCCCGGATACCATAGCAACACCTTAGCAACCGCCTAGCAACACCTTAGCAACCACCTAGCAACACCTTAGCAACCACCCCGGATACCATAGCAACACCTTAGCAACCGCCTAGCAACACCCTAGCAACCACCTAGCAACCACCTAGCAACACCTTAGCAACCACCCTGGATACCATAGCAACACCTTAGCAACCGCCTAGCAACACCCTAGCAACCACCTAGCAACCACCTAGCAACACCTTAGCAACCACCCCGGATACCATAGCAACACCTTAGCAAACGCCTAGCAACACCCTAGCAACACCCTAGCAACCACCCCGGATACCATAGCAACACCTTAGCAACCGCCTAGCAACACCCTAGCAACCACCTAGCAACCACCTGGCAACACCTTAGCAACCACCCCGGATACCATAGCAACACCTTAGCAACCGCCTAGCAACACCCTAGCAACCACCTAGCAACACCTTAGCAACCACCCCGGATACCATAGCAACACCTTAGCAACCGCCTAGCAACCACCTAGCAACCACCTAGCAACACCTTAGCAACCACCCCGGATACCATAGCAACACCTTAGCAACCGCCTAGCAACGCCTTAGCAACCACCTAGCAACACCTTAGCAACCACCTAGCAACCACCTAGCAACACCTTAGCAACCACCCCGGATACCATAGCAACACCTTAGCAACCGCCTAGCAACACCCTAGCAACCACCTAGCAACACCTTAGCAACCACCCAAGATACAATAGCAACACCTTAGCAGCCGCCTAGCAACACCCTAGCAACCACCTAGCAACACCTTAGCAACCACCCCGGATACCATAGCAACACCTTAGCAACCGCCTAGCAACACCCTAGCAACCACCTAGCAACACCTTAGCAACCACCCCGGATACCATAGCAACACCTTAGCAACCGCCTAGCAACACCTTAGCAACCACCTAGCAACACCTTAGCAACCACCCCGGATACCATAGCAACACCTTAGCAACACCATAGCAGATACCAGCCAGCACTGCAATCACACTCGCAGTTTCTGTAGGAACTGCAATCTAGTTATTATTATTATTCCACCTGTTTTTTGTCCGGTTAACTAGTGCCGCAGTTTTCGAAATATCGACTTCGTTCAAAAGAGAAAACGTGCGTCCATATCGGGAATGGTGGGCTTGTATACAGCTTTCCGATCGGACTTACGTTTTTCGTAAAAACTTCGTAAGTACGCGTTTTTTTGACCATTGAAAATGAATGGGCAGAACTTTGCACGCCCGTGGACGTCGCAATTTTTGAAATACGAAGATGAAACCAATTGAGGACCTGTAGAACTTATTGAGCTCTTTACGAAAATATGCGTTACGAAAAGTTACGTCGTACGGATTTCGTACGATTGTCGTACGAAGTGGCCCCATTGGAATGAATGGGGCAAATCGGAGGATGGCAGCTAGATCGAAGGACAGGTAGCTAGAACTCCAGTACTGTGTGTAATGGAGCAGCTATGGGATAAAACAGCATTAGGTCAAAAGTTTGGACACCCCGGCCCCCCAGTACTGTGTGTAATGGAGCCACGGGTCAAAAGTTTGGACACCCCAGAGCCCCAGCACTGTGTGTAATGGAGCCACGGGTCAAAAGTTTGGACACCCCAGAGCCCCAGCACTGTGTGTAATGGAGCCACGGGTCAAAAGTTTGGACACCCCAGAGCCCAGTACTGTGTGTAATGGAGCCACGGGTCAAAAGTTTGGACACCCCAGAGCCCCAGCACTGTGTGTAATGGAGCTGCGGGTCAAAAGTTTGGACACCCCAGAGCCCCAGCACTGTGTGTAATGGAGTCACGGGTCAAAAGTTTGGACACCCCAGAGCCCCAGCACTGTGTGTAATGGAGCCACGGGTCAAAAGTTTGGACACCCCAGAGCCCCAGTACTGTGTAATGGAGCCACGGGTCAAAAGTTTGGACACCCCAGTGCCCCAGTACTGTGTGTAATGGAGCAACTGGTCAAAAGTTTGGGTACCCCGGTCAGCTCTGCAATCACACTCGCAGTTTCTGTAGGAACTGCAATCTAGTTATTATTATTATTATTCCACCTGTTTTTTGTCCGGTTAACTAGTGCCGCAGTTTTCGAAATATCGACTTCGTTCAAAAGAGAAAACGTGCGTCCATATCGGGAATGGTGGGCTTGTATACAGCTTTCCGATCGGACTTACGTTTTTCGTAAAAACTTCGTAAGTACGCGTTTTTTTGCCCATTGAAAATGAATGGGCAGAACTTTGCACGCCCGTGGACGTCGCAATTTTTGAAATACTAAGATGAAACCAATTGAGGACCTGTAGAACTTATTGAGCTCTTTCCGAAAATATGCGTTACGAAAAGTTACGACGTACGGATTTCGTACGAATGTCGTACGAAGTGGCCCCATTGGAATGAATGGGGCCAATCGGAGGACGGCAGCTAGATCGAAGGACAGGTAGCTAGAACTCCAGTACTGTGTGTAATGGAGCAGCTATGGGATAAATCAGCGTTAGGTCAAAAGTTTGGACACCCCGGCCCCCCAGTACTGTGTGTAATGGAGCCACGGGTCAAAAGTTTGGACACCCCCGAACGGCCAGAGCAACCTAGCGTGCATAGCTGATTGATGTATTTGCACGTTGCGTAGCAACGTGCAAACACCATTTAATCTAATTGATGCATATACATCACCTAGCAACCACCTAGAAACACCATAGCAACCACCCCGGATACCATAGCAACACCTTAGCAACCACCTAGCAACCACCTAGCAACACCTTGGCAACCATCCCGGATACCATAGCAACACCTTAGCAACCGCCTAGCAACACCCTAGCAACCACCTAGCAACCACCTAGCAACACCTTAGCAACCACCCCAGATACCATAGCAACACCTTAGCAACCGCCTGGCAACACCTTAGCAACCACCTAGCAACCACCTAGCAACACCTTAGTAACCACCCCAGATACCATAGCAACACCTTAGCAACCGCCTAGCAACACCTTAGCAACCACCTACCAACCACTTAGCAACACCTTAGCAACCACCCCGGATACCATAGCAACACCTTAGCAACCGCCTAGCAACACCCTAGCAACCACCTAGCAACCACCTAGCAACACCTTAGCAACCACCCCGGATACCATAGCAACACCTTAGCAACCACCTAGCAACCGCCTAGCAACACCCTAGCAACCACCTAGCAACCACCTAGCAACACCTTAGCAACCACCCCGGATACCATAGCAACACCTTAGTAACCGCCTAGCAACACCCTAGCAACCACCTAGCAACCACCTAGCAACACCTTAGCAACCACCCCGGATACCATAGCAACACCTTAGCAACCGCCTAGCAACACCCTAGCAACCACCTAGCAACCACCTAGCAACACCTTAGCAACCACCCCAGATACCATAGCAACACCTTAGCAACCGCCTAGCAACACCTTAGCAACCACCTAGCAACACCTTAGCAACCACCCCGGATACCATAGCAACACCTTAGCAACCACCCCGGATACCATAGCAACACCTTAGCAACCGCCTAGCAACACCCTAGCAACCACCTAGCAACACCTTAGCAACCACCCCGGATACCATAGCAACACCTTAGCAACCGCCTAGCAACACCTTAGCAACCACCTACCAACCACTTAGCAACACCTTAGCAACCACCCCGGATACCATAGCAACACCTTAGCAACCGCCTAGCAACACCCTAGCAACCACCTAGCAACCACCTAGCAACACCTTAGCAACCACCCCGGATACCATAGCAACACCTTAGCAACCACCTAGCAACCGCCTAGCAACACCCTAGCAACCACCTAGCAACCACCTAGCAAGACCTTAGCAACCACCCCGGATACCATAGCAACACCTTAGCAACCGCCTAGCAACACCTTAGCAACCACCTAGCAACCACCTAGCAACACCTTAGCAACCACCCCGGATACCATAGCAACACCTTAGCAACCGCCTAGCAACACCCTAGCAACCACCTAGCAACCACCTAGCAACACCTTAGCAACCACCCCAGATACCATAGCAACACCTTAGCAACCGCCTAGCAACACCCTAGCAACCACCTAGCAACACCTTAGCAACCACCCCGGATACCATAGCAACACCTTAGCAACCACCTAGCAACACCGTAGCAACCACCTAGCAACCACCTAGCAACACCTTAGCAACCACCCCGGATACCATAGCAACACCTTAGCAACCGCCTAGCAACACCTTAGCAACCACCTAGCAACCACCTAGCAACACCTTAGCAACCACCCCAAATACCATAGCAACACCTTAGCAACCGCCTAGCAACACCTTAGCAACCACCTAGCAACCACCTAGCAACACCTTAGCAACCACCCCGGATACCATAGCAACACCTTAGCAACCGCCTAGCAACCACCTAGCAACACCTTAGCAACCACCCCGGATACCATAGCAACACCTTAGCAACCACCTAGCAACACCTTAGCAACCACCTAGCAACACCATAGCAGATACCAGCCAGCACTGCAATCACACTCGCAGTTTCTGTAGGAACTGCAATCTAGTTATTATTATTATTATTATTATTATTCCACCTGTTTTTTGTCCGGTTAACTAGTGCCGCAGTTTTCGAAATATCGACTTTGTTCAAAAGAGAAAACGTGCGTCTATATCGGGAATGGTGGGCTTGTATACAGCTTTCCGATCGGACTTACGTTTTTCGTAAAAACTTCGTAAGTACGCGTTTTTTTGCCCATTGACAATGAATGGGCAGAACTTTGCACGCCCGTGGACGTCGCAATTTTTGAAATACGAAGATGAAACCAATTGAGGACCTGTAGAACTTATTGAGCTCTTTCCGAAAATATGCGTTACGAAAAGTTACGACGTACGGATTTCGTACGAATGTCGTACGAAGTGGCCCCATTGGAATGAATGGGGCCAATCGGAGGACGGCAGCTAGATCGAAGGACAGGTAGCTAGAACTCCAGTACTGTGAGTGTATGGAGCAGCTATGGGATAAAACAGCATTAGGTCAAAAGTTTGGACACCCCGGCCCCCCAGTACTGTGTGTAATGGAGCCATGGGTCAAAAGTTTGGACACCCCGGCCCCCCAGTACTGTGTGTAATGGAGCCACGGGTCAAAAGTTTGGACACCCCCGAACGGCCAGAGCAACCTAGCGTGCATAGCTAATTGATGTATTTGCACGTTGCGTAGCAACGTGCAAACACCATTTAATCTAATTTATGCATATAAATCACCTAGCAACCACCTAGAAACACCATAGCAACCACCACAGATACCATAGCAACACCTTAGCAACCGCCTAGCAACACCTTAGCAACCACCTAGCAACCACCTAGCAACACCTTAGCAACCTCCCCGGATACCATAGCAACACCTTAGCAACCGCCTAGCAACACCTTAGCAACCGCATAGCAACCACTTAGCAACACCTTAGCAACCACCCCGGATACCATAGCAACACCTTAGCAACCGCCTAGCAACCACCTAGCAACCACCTAGCAACCACCTAGCAACACCTTAGCAACCACCCCGGATACCATAGCAACACCTTAGCAACCGCCTAGCAACACCTTAGCAACCACCTAGCAACCACCTAGCAACACCTTAGCAACCACCCCGGATACCATAGCAACACCTTAGCAACCGCCTAGCAACACCCTAGCAACAACCTAGCAACCACCTAGCAACACCTTAGCAACCACCCTGGATACCATAGCAACACCTTAGCAACCGCCTAGCAACACCCTAGCAACCACCTAGCAACCACCTAGCAACACCTTAGCAACCACCCCGGATACCGTAGCAACACCTTAGCAACCGCCTAGCAACACCCTAGCAACCACCTAGCAACCACCTAGCAACACCTTAGCAACCACCCTGGATACCATAGCAACACCTTAGCAACCGCCTAGCAACACTCTAGCAACCACCTAGCAACCACCTAGCAACACCTTAGCAACCACCCCGGATACCATAGCAACACCTTAGCAACCGCCTAGCAACACCTTAGCAACCACCTAGCAACCACTTAGCAACACCTTAGCAACCACCACGGATACCATAGCAACACCTTAGCAACCGCCTAGCAACACCCTAGCAACCACCTAGCAACCACCTAGCAACACCTTAGCAACCACCCCGGATACCATAGCAACACCTTAGCAACCGCCTAGCAACACCCTAGCAACCACCTAGCAACCACCTAGCAACACCTTAGCAACCACCCCAGATACCATAGCAACACCTTAGCAACCGCCTAGCAACACCCTAGCAACCACCTAGCAACACCTTAGCAACCACCCCGGATACCATAGCAACACCTTAGCAACCGGCTAGCAACACCTTAGCAACCACCTAGCAACCACCTAGCAACACCTTAGCAACCACCCCGGATACCATAGCAACACCTTAGCAACCGCCTAGCAACACCCTAGCAACCACCTAGCAACCACCTAGCAACAGCTTAGCAACTACCCCGGATACCATAGCAACACCTTAGCAACCGCCTAGCAACACCCTAGCAACCACCTAGCAACCACCTAGCAACACCTTAGCAACCGCCTAGCAACACCCTAGCAACCACCTAGCAACCACCTAGCAACACCTTAGCAACCACCCCGGATACCATAGCAACACCTTAGCAACCGCCTAGCAACACCTTAGCAACCACCTAGCAACCACCTAGCAACACCTTAGCAACCACCCCGGATACCATAGCAACACCTTAGCAACCGCCTAGCAACACCCTAGCAACCACCTAGCAACACCTTAGCAACCACCCCGGATACCATAGCAACACCTTAGCAACACCATAGCAGATACCAGCCAGCACTGCAATCACACTCGCAGTTTCTGTAGGAACTGCAATCTAGTTCTTATTAGTGTGATTGCAGTAATGCAATCACAGTATTGTTCTTCTTAAGTCTTATTAGTGTGATTGCAGTATGCAATCACAGTATTGTTCTTCTTAAGTCTTATTCTTATTATTATTATTCCACCTGTTTTTTGTCCGGTTAACTAGTGCCGCAGTTTTCGAAATATCGACTTCGTTCAAAAGAGAAAACGTGCGTCCATATCGGGAATGGTGGGCTTGTATACAGCTTTCCGATCGGACTTACGTTTTTCGTAAAAACTTCGTAAGTACGCGTTTTTTTGACCATTGAAAATGAATGGGCAGAACTTTGCACGCCCGTGGACGTCGCAATTTTTGAAATACGAAGATGAAACCAATTGAGGACCTGTAGAACTTATTGAGCTCTTTCCGAAAATATGCGTTACGAAAAGTTACGACGTACGGATTTCGTACGATTGTCGTACGAAGTGGCCCCATTGGAATGAATGGGGCCAATCGGAGGACGGCAGCTAGATCGAAGGACAGGTAGCTAGAACTCCAGTACTGTGTGTAATGGAGCAGCTATGGGATAAAACAGCATTAGGTCAAAAGTTTGGACACCCCGGCCCCCCAGTACTGTGTGTAATGGAGCCACGGGTCAAACGTTTGGACACCCCGGCCCCCCCAGTACTGTGTGTAATGGAGCCACGGGTCAAAAGTTTGGACACCCCCGAACGGCCAAAGCAACCTAGCGTGCATAGCTGATTGATGTATTTGCACGTTGCGTAGCAACGTGCAAACACCATTTAATCTAATTTATGCATATACATCACCTAGCAACCACCTAGCAACACCTTAGCAACCACCTAGCAACCACCTAGCAACACCTTAGCAACCACCCCGGATACCATAGCAACACCTTAGCAACCGCCTAGCAACACCTTAGCAACCACCTAGCAAACACCTAGCAACACCTTAGCAACCACCCCGGATACCATAGCAACACCTTAGCAACCGCCTAGCAACACCTTAGCAACCACCTAGCAACCACCAAGCAACACCTTAGCAACCACCCCGGATACCATAGCAACACCTTAGCAACCGCCTAGCAACACCTTAGCAACCACCTAGCAACCACCTAGCAACACCTTAGCAACCACCCCGGATACATAGCAACACCTTAGCAACCGCCTAGCAACACGCTAGCAACCACCTAGCAACCACCTAGCAACACCTTAGCAACCACCCCGGATACCATAGCAACACCTTAGCAACCGCCTAGCAACACCCTAGCAACCACCTAGCAACCACCTAGCAACACCTTAGCAACCACCCCGGATACCATAGCAACACCTTAGCAACCGCCTAGCAACACCCTAGCAACCACCTAGCAACCACCTAGCAACACCTTAGCAACCACCCAAGATACCATAGCAACACCTTAGCAACCGCCTAGCAACACCTTAGCAACCACCTAGCAACCACCTAGCAACACCTTAGCAACCACCCCGGATACCATAGCAACACCTTAGCAACCGCCTAGCAACACCCTAGCAACCACCTAGCAACCACCTAGCAACACCTTAGCAACCACCCCGGATACCATAGCAACACCTTAGCAACCGCCTAGCAACACCCTAGCAACCACCTAGCAACCACCTAGCAACACCTTAGCAACCACCCCGGATACCGTAGCAACACCTTAGCAACCGCCTAGCAACACCATAGCAACCACCTAGCAACCACCTAGCAACACCTTAGCAACCACCCAAGATACCATAGCAACACCTTAGCAACCGCCTAGCAACACCCTAGCAACCACCTAGCAACCACCTAGCAACACCTTAGCAACCACCCCGGATACCATAGCAACACCTTAGCAACCGCCTAGCAACACCTTAGCAACCACCTAGCAACCACCTAGCAACACCTTAGCAACCACCCCAAATACCATAGCAACACCTTAGCAACCGCCTAGCAACACCTTAGCAACCGCCTAGCAACACCTTAGCAACCACCTAGCAACACCTTAGCAACCACCTAGCAACCACCTAGCAACACCTTAGCAACCACCCGGATACCATAGCAACACCTTAGCAACCGCCTAGCAACACCTTAGCAACCACCTAGCAACCACTTAGCAACACCTTAGCAACCACCCGGATACCATAGCAACACCTTAGCAACCGCCTAGCAACACCTTAGCAACCACCTAACAACACCTTAGCAACCACCCCGGATACCATAGCAACACCTTAGCAACACCATAGCAGATACCAGCCAGCACTGCAATCACACTCGCAGTTTCTGTAGGAACTGCAATCTAGTTATTATTATTATTATTATTATTCCACCTGTTTTTTGTCCGGTTAACTAGTGCCGCAGTTTTCGAAATATCGACTTCGTTCAAAAGAGAAAACGTGCGTCCATATCGGGAATGGTGGGCTTGTATACAGCTTTCCGATCGGACTTACGTTTTTCGTAAAAACTTCGTAAGTACGCGTTTTTTTGACCATTGAAAATGAATGGGCAGAACTTTGCACGCCCGTGGACGTCGCAATTTTTGAAATACGAAGATGAAACCAATTGAGGACCTGTAGAACTTATTGAGCTCTTTCCGAAAATATGCGTTACGAAAAGTTACGACGTACGGATTTCGTACGAATGTCGTACAAAGTGGCCCCATTGGAATGAATGGGGCCAATCGGAGGACGGCAGCTAGATCGAAGGACAGGTAGCTAGAACTCCAGTACTGTGTGTAATGGAGCAGCTATGGGATAAATCAGCGTTAGGTCAAAAGTTTGGACACCCCGGCCCCCCCCCCAGTACTGTGTGTAATGGAGCCATGGGTCAAAAGTTTGGACACCCCGGCCCCCCAGTACTGTGTGTAATGGAGCCACGGGTCAAAAGTTTGGACACCCCCGAACGGCCAGAGCAACCTAGCGTGCATAGCTGATTGATGTATTTGCACGTTGCGTAGCAACGTGCAAACACCATTTAAACAAATTTATGCATATACATCACCTAGCAACCACCTAGAAACACCATAGCAACCACCCTGGATACCATAGCAACACCTTAGCAACCGCCTAGCAACACCCTAGCAACACCCTAGCAACCACCTAGCAACACCTTAGCAACCACCCCGGATACCATAGCAACACCTAAGCAACCGCCTGGCAACACCTTAGCAACCACCTAGCAACCACCTAGCAACACCTTAGCAACCACCCCGGATACCATAGCAACACCTTAGCAACCGCCTAGCAACACCTTAGCAACCACCTACCAACCACTTAGCAACACCTTAGCAACCACCCCGGATACCATAGCAACCGCCTAGCAACACCCTAGCAACCACCTAGCAACACCTTAGCAACCACCTAGCAACCACCTAGCAACACCTTAGCAACCTCCCCGGATACCATAGCAACACCTTAGCAACCGCCTAGCAACACCTTAGCAACCGCATAGCAACCACTTAGCAACACCTTAGCAACCACCCCGGATACCATAGCAACACCTTAGCAACCGCCTAGCAACCACCTAGCAACACCTTAGCAACCACCCCGGATACCATAGCAACACCTTAGCAACCGCCTAGCAACACCTTAGCAACCACCTAGCAACACCTTAGCAACCACCCCGGATACCATAGCAACACCTTAGCAACCGCCTAGCAACACCCTAGCAACCACCTAGCAACCACCTAGCAACACCTTAGCAACCACCCTGGATACCATAGCAACACCTTAGCAACCGCCTAGCAACACCCTAGCAACCACCTAGCAACCACCTAGCAACACCTTAGCAACCACCCCGGATACCATAGCAACACCTTAGCAAACGCCTAGCAACACCCTAGCAACACCCTAGCAACCACCCCGGATACCATAGCAACACCTTAGCAACCGCCTAGCAACACCCTAGCAACCACCTAGCAACCACCTGGCAACACCTTAGCAACCACCCCGGATACCATAGCAACACCTTAGCAACCGCCTAGCAACACCCTAGCAACCACCTAGCAACACCTTAGCAACCACCCCGGATACCATAGCAACACCTTAGCAACCGCCTAGCAACCACCTAGCAACCACCTAGCAACACCTTAGCAACCACCCCGGATACCATAGCAACACCTTAGCAACCGCCTAGCAACGCCTTAGCAACCACCTAGCAACACCTTAGCAACCACCTAGCAACCACCTAGCAACACCTTAGCAACCACCCCGGATACCATAGCAACACCTTAGCAACCGCCTAGCAACACCCTAGCAACCACCTAGCAACACCTTAGCAACCACCCAAGATACAATAGCAACACCTTAGCAGCCGCCTAGCAACACCCTAGCAACCACCTAGCAACACCTTAGCAACCACCCCGGATACCATAGCAACACCTTAGCAACCGCCTAGCAACACCCTAGCAACCACCTAGCAACACCTTAGCAACCACCCCGGATACCATAGCAACACCTTAGCAACCGCCTAGCAACACCTTAGCAACCACCTAGCAACACCTTAGCAACCACCCCGGATACCATAGCAACACCTTAGCAACACCATAGCAGATACCAGCCAGCACTGCAATCACACTCGCAGTTTCTGTAGGAACTGCAATCTAGTTATTATTATTATTCCACCTGTTTTTTGTCCGGTTAACTAGTGCCGCAGTTTTCGAAATATCGACTTCGTTCAAAAGAGAAAACGTGCGTCCATATCGGGAATGGTGGGCTTGTATACAGCTTTCCGATCGGACTTACGTTTTTCGTAAAAACTTCGTAAGTACGCGTTTTTTTGACCATTGAAAATGAATGGGCAGAACTTTGCACGCCCGTGGACGTCGCAATTTTTGAAATACGAAGATGAAACCAATTGAGGACCTGTAGAACTTATTGAGCTCTTTACGAAAATATGCGTTACGAAAAGTTACGTCGTACGGATTTCGTACGATTGTCGTACGAAGTGGCCCCATTGGAATGAATGGGGCAAATCGGAGGATGGCAGCTAGATCGAAGGACAGGTAGCTAGAACTCCAGTACTGTGTGTAATGGAGCAGCTATGGGATAAAACAGCATTAGGTCAAAAGTTTGGACACCCCGGCCCCCCAGTACTGTGTGTAATGGAGCCACGGGTCAAAAGTTTGGACACCCCAGAGCCCCAGCACTGTGTGTAATGGAGCCACGGGTCAAAAGTTTGGACACCCCAGAGCCCCAGCACTGTGTGTAATGGAGCCACGGGTCAAAAGTTTGGACACCCCAGAGCCCAGTACTGTGTGTAATGGAGCCACGGGTCAAAAGTTTGGACACCCCAGAGCCCCAGCACTGTGTGTAATGGAGCTGCGGGTCAAAAGTTTGGACACCCCAGAGCCCCAGCACTGTGTGTAATGGAGTCACGGGTCAAAAGTTTGGACACCCCAGAGCCCCAGCACTGTGTGTAATGGAGCCACGGGTCAAAAGTTTGGACACCCCAGAGCCCCAGTACTGTGTAATGGAGCCACGGGTCAAAAGTTTGGACACCCCAGTGCCCCAGTACTGTGTGTAATGGAGCAACTGGTCAAAAGTTTGGGTACCCCGGTCAGCTCTGCAATCACACTCGCAGTTTCTGTAGGAACTGCAATCTAGTTATTATTATTATTATTCCACCTGTTTTTTGTCCGGTTAACTAGTGCCGCAGTTTTCGAAATATCGACTTCGTTCAAAAGAGAAAACGTGCGTCCATATCGGGAATGGTGGGCTTGTATACAGCTTTCCGATCGGACTTACGTTTTTCGTAAAAACTTCGTAAGTACGCGTTTTTTTGCCCATTGAAAATGAATGGGCAGAACTTTGCACGCCCGTGGACGTCGCAATTTTTGAAATACTAAGATGAAACCAATTGAGGACCTGTAGAACTTATTGAGCTCTTTCCGAAAATATGCGTTACGAAAAGTTACGACGTACGGATTTCGTACGAATGTCGTACGAAGTGGCCCCATTGGAATGAATGGGGCCAATCGGAGGACGGCAGCTAGATCGAAGGACAGGTAGCTAGAACTCCAGTACTGTGTGTAATGGAGCAGCTATGGGATAAATCAGCGTTAGGTCAAAAGTTTGGACACCCCGGCCCCCCAGTACTGTGTGTAATGGAGCCACGGGTCAAAAGTTTGGACACCCCCGAACGGCCAGAGCAACCTAGCGTGCATAGCTGATTGATGTATTTGCACGTTGCGTAGCAACGTGCAAACACCATTTAATCTAATTGATGCATATACATCACCTAGCAACCACCTAGAAACACCATAGCAACCACCCCGGATACCATAGCAACACCTTAGCAACCACCTAGCAACCACCTAGCAACACCTTGGCAACCATCCCGGATACCATAGCAACACCTTAGCAACCGCCTAGCAACACCCTAGCAACCACCTAGCAACCACCTAGCAACACCTTAGCAACCACCCCAGATACCATAGCAACACCTTAGCAACCGCCTGGCAACACCTTAGCAACCACCTAGCAACCACCTAGCAACACCTTAGTAACCACCCCAGATACCATAGCAACACCTTAGCAACCGCCTAGCAACACCTTAGCAACCACCTACCAACCACTTAGCAACACCTTAGCAACCACCCCGGATACCATAGCAACACCTTAGCAACCGCCTAGCAACACCCTAGCAACCACCTAGCAACCACCTAGCAACACCTTAGCAACCACCCCGGATACCATAGCAACACCTTAGCAACCACCTAGCAACCGCCTAGCAACACCCTAGCAACCACCTAGCAACCACCTAGCAACACCTTAGCAACCACCCCGGATACCATAGCAACACCTTAGTAACCGCCTAGCAACACCCTAGCAACCACCTAGCAACCACCTAGCAACACCTTAGCAACCACCCCGGATACCATAGCAACACCTTAGCAACCGCCTAGCAACACCCTAGCAACCACCTAGCAACCACCTAGCAACACCTTAGCAACCACCCCAGATACCATAGCAACACCTTAGCAACCGCCTAGCAACACCTTAGCAACCACCTAGCAACACCTTAGCAACCACCCCGGATACCATAGCAACACCTTAGCAACCACCCCGGATACCATAGCAACACCTTAGCAACCGCCTAGCAACACCCTAGCAACCACCTAGCAACACCTTAGCAACCACCCCGGATACCATAGCAACACCTTAGCAACCGCCTAGCAACACCTTAGCAACCACCTACCAACCACTTAGCAACACCTTAGCAACCACCCCGGATACCATAGCAACACCTTAGCAACCGCCTAGCAACACCCTAGCAACCACCTAGCAACCACCTAGCAACACCTTAGCAACCACCCCGGATACCATAGCAACACCTTAGCAACCACCTAGCAACCGCCTAGCAACACCCTAGCAACCACCTAGCAACCACCTAGCAAGACCTTAGCAACCACCCCGGATACCATAGCAACACCTTAGCAACCGCCTAGCAACACCTTAGCAACCACCTAGCAACCACCTAGCAACACCTTAGCAACCACCCCGGATACCATAGCAACACCTTAGCAACCGCCTAGCAACACCCTAGCAACCACCTAGCAACCACCTAGCAACACCTTAGCAACCACCCCAGATACCATAGCAACACCTTAGCAACCGCCTAGCAACACCCTAGCAACCACCTAGCAACACCTTAGCAACCACCCCGGATACCATAGCAACACCTTAGCAACCACCTAGCAACACCGTAGCAACCACCTAGCAACCACCTAGCAACACCTTAGCAACCACCCCGGATACCATAGCAACACCTTAGCAACCGCCTAGCAACACCTTAGCAACCACCTAGCAACCACCTAGCAACACCTTAGCAACCACCCCAAATACCATAGCAACACCTTAGCAACCGCCTAGCAACACCTTAGCAACCACCTAGCAACCACCTAGCAACACCTTAGCAACCACCCCGGATACCATAGCAACACCTTAGCAACCGCCTAGCAACCACCTAGCAACACCTTAGCAACCACCCCGGATACCATAGCAACACCTTAGCAACCACCTAGCAACACCTTAGCAACCACCTAGCAACACCATAGCAGATACCAGCCAGCACTGCAATCACACTCGCAGTTTCTGTAGGAACTGCAATCTAGTTATTATTATTATTATTATTATTATTCCACCTGTTTTTTGTCCGGTTAACTAGTGCCGCAGTTTTCGAAATATCGACTTTGTTCAAAAGAGAAAACGTGCGTCTATATCGGGAATGGTGGGCTTGTATACAGCTTTCCGATCGGACTTACGTTTTTCGTAAAAACTTCGTAAGTACGCGTTTTTTTGCCCATTGACAATGAATGGGCAGAACTTTGCACGCCCGTGGACGTCGCAATTTTTGAAATACGAAGATGAAACCAATTGAGGACCTGTAGAACTTATTGAGCTCTTTCCGAAAATATGCGTTACGAAAAGTTACGACGTACGGATTTCGTACGAATGTCGTACGAAGTGGCCCCATTGGAATGAATGGGGCCAATCGGAGGACGGCAGCTAGATCGAAGGACAGGTAGCTAGAACTCCAGTACTGTGAGTGTATGGAGCAGCTATGGGATAAAACAGCATTAGGTCAAAAGTTTGGACACCCCGGCCCCCCAGTACTGTGTGTAATGGAGCCATGGGTCAAAAGTTTGGACACCCCGGCCCCCCAGTACTGTGTGTAATGGAGCCACGGGTCAAAAGTTTGGACACCCCCGAACGGCCAGAGCAACCTAGCGTGCATAGCTAATTGATGTATTTGCACGTTGCGTAGCAACGTGCAAACACCATTTAATCTAATTTATGCATATAAATCACCTAGCAACCACCTAGAAACACCATAGCAACCACCACAGATACCATAGCAACACCTTAGCAACCGCCTAGCAACACCTTAGCAACCACCTAGCAACCACCTAGCAACACCTTAGCAACCTCCCCGGATACCATAGCAACACCTTAGCAACCGCCTAGCAACACCTTAGCAACCGCATAGCAACCACTTAGCAACACCTTAGCAACCACCCCGGATACCATAGCAACACCTTAGCAACCGCCTAGCAACCACCTAGCAACCACCTAGCAACCACCTAGCAACACCTTAGCAACCACCCCGGATACCATAGCAACACCTTAGCAACCGCCTAGCAACACCTTAGCAACCACCTAGCAACCACCTAGCAACACCTTAGCAACCACCCCGGATACCATAGCAACACCTTAGCAACCGCCTAGCAACACCCTAGCAACAACCTAGCAACCACCTAGCAACACCTTAGCAACCACCCTGGATACCATAGCAACACCTTAGCAACCGCCTAGCAACACCCTAGCAACCACCTAGCAACCACCTAGCAACACCTTAGCAACCACCCCGGATACCGTAGCAACACCTTAGCAACCGCCTAGCAACACCCTAGCAACCACCTAGCAACCACCTAGCAACACCTTAGCAACCACCCTGGATACCATAGCAACACCTTAGCAACCGCCTAGCAACACTCTAGCAACCACCTAGCAACCACCTAGCAACACCTTAGCAACCACCCCGGATACCATAGCAACACCTTAGCAACCGCCTAGCAACACCTTAGCAACCACCTAGCAACCACTTAGCAACACCTTAGCAACCACCACGGATACCATAGCAACACCTTAGCAACCGCCTAGCAACACCCTAGCAACCACCTAGCAACCACCTAGCAACACCTTAGCAACCACCCCGGATACCATAGCAACACCTTAGCAACCGCCTAGCAACACCCTAGCAACCACCTAGCAACCACCTAGCAACACCTTAGCAACCACCCCAGATACCATAGCAACACCTTAGCAACCGCCTAGCAACACCCTAGCAACCACCTAGCAACACCTTAGCAACCACCCCGGATACCATAGCAACACCTTAGCAACCGGCTAGCAACACCTTAGCAACCACCTAGCAACCACCTAGCAACACCTTAGCAACCACCCCGGATACCATAGCAACACCTTAGCAACCGCCTAGCAACACCCTAGCAACCACCTAGCAACCACCTAGCAACAGCTTAGCAACTACCCCGGATACCATAGCAACACCTTAGCAACCGCCTAGCAACACCCTAGCAACCACCTAGCAACCACCTAGCAACACCTTAGCAACCGCCTAGCAACACCCTAGCAACCACCTAGCAACCACCTAGCAACACCTTAGCAACCACCCCGGATACCATAGCAACACCTTAGCAACCGCCTAGCAACACCTTAGCAACCACCTAGCAACCACCTAGCAACACCTTAGCAACCACCCCGGATACCATAGCAACACCTTAGCAACCGCCTAGCAACACCCTAGCAACCACCTAGCAACACCTTAGCAACCACCCCGGATACCATAGCAACACCTTAGCAACACCATAGCAGATACCAGCCAGCACTGCAATCACACTCGCAGTTTCTGTAGGAACTGCAATCTAGTTCTTATTAGTGTGATTGCAGTAATGCAATCACAGTATTGTTCTTCTTAAGTCTTATTAGTGTGATTGCAGTATGCAATCACAGTATTGTTCTTCTTAAGTCTTATTCTTATTATTATTATTCCACCTGTTTTTTGTCCGGTTAACTAGTGCCGCAGTTTTCGAAATATCGACTTCGTTCAAAAGAGAAAACGTGCGTCCATATCGGGAATGGTGGGCTTGTATACAGCTTTCCGATCGGACTTACGTTTTTCGTAAAAACTTCGTAAGTACGCGTTTTTTTGACCATTGAAAATGAATGGGCAGAACTTTGCACGCCCGTGGACGTCGCAATTTTTGAAATACGAAGATGAAACCAATTGAGGACCTGTAGAACTTATTGAGCTCTTTCCGAAAATATGCGTTACGAAAAGTTACGACGTACGGATTTCGTACGATTGT
Source organism: Astyanax mexicanus (assembly GCF_023375975.1). NCBI lineage: Eukaryota > Metazoa > Chordata > Actinopteri > Characiformes > Acestrorhamphidae > Astyanax > Astyanax mexicanus. The sequence continues at coordinate 77,888,971 of NC_064409.1, forward strand.
CGTACGAAGTGGCCCCATTGGAATGAATGGGGCCAATCGGAGGACGGCAGCTAGATCGAAGGACAGGTAGCTAGAACTCCAGTACTGTGTGTAATGGAGCAGCTATGGGATAAAACAGCATTAGGTCAAAAGTTTGGACACCCCGGCCCCCCAGTACTGTGTGTAATGGAGCCACGGGTCAAACGTTTGGACACCCCGGCCCCCCCAGTACTGTGTGTAATGGAGCCACGGGTCAAAAGTTTGGACACCCCCGAACGGCCAAAGCAACCTAGCGTGCATAGCTGATTGATGTATTTGCACGTTGCGTAGCAACGTGCAAACACCATTTAATCTAATTTATGCATATACATCACCTAGCAACCACCTAGCAACACCTTAGCAACCACCTAGCAACCACCTAGCAACACCTTAGCAACCACCCCGGATACCATAGCAACACCTTAGCAACCGCCTAGCAACACCTTAGCAACCACCTAGCAAACACCTAGCAACACCTTAGCAACCACCCCGGATACCATAGCAACACCTTAGCAACCGCCTAGCAACACCTTAGCAACCACCTAGCAACCACCAAGCAACACCTTAGCAACCACCCCGGATACCATAGCAACACCTTAGCAACCGCCTAGCAACACCTTAGCAACCACCTAGCAACCACCTAGCAACACCTTAGCAACCACCCCGGATACATAGCAACACCTTAGCAACCGCCTAGCAACACGCTAGCAACCACCTAGCAACCACCTAGCAACACCTTAGCAACCACCCCGGATACCATAGCAACACCTTAGCAACCGCCTAGCAACACCCTAGCAACCACCTAGCAACCACCTAGCAACACCTTAGCAACCACCCCGGATACCATAGCAACACCTTAGCAACCGCCTAGCAACACCCTAGCAACCACCTAGCAACCACCTAGCAACACCTTAGCAACCACCCAAGATACCATAGCAACACCTTAGCAACCGCCTAGCAACACCTTAGCAACCACCTAGCAACCACCTAGCAACACCTTAGCAACCACCCCGGATACCATAGCAACACCTTAGCAACCGCCTAGCAACACCCTAGCAACCACCTAGCAACCACCTAGCAACACCTTAGCAACCACCCCGGATACCATAGCAACACCTTAGCAACCGCCTAGCAACACCCTAGCAACCACCTAGCAACCACCTAGCAACACCTTAGCAACCACCCCGGATACCGTAGCAACACCTTAGCAACCGCCTAGCAACACCATAGCAACCACCTAGCAACCACCTAGCAACACCTTAGCAACCACCCAAGATACCATAGCAACACCTTAGCAACCGCCTAGCAACACCCTAGCAACCACCTAGCAACCACCTAGCAACACCTTAGCAACCACCCCGGATACCATAGCAACACCTTAGCAACCGCCTAGCAACACCTTAGCAACCACCTAGCAACCACCTAGCAACACCTTAGCAACCACCCCAAATACCATAGCAACACCTTAGCAACCGCCTAGCAACACCTTAGCAACCGCCTAGCAACACCTTAGCAACCACCTAGCAACACCTTAGCAACCACCTAGCAACCACCTAGCAACACCTTAGCAACCACCCGGATACCATAGCAACACCTTAGCAACCGCCTAGCAACACCTTAGCAACCACCTAGCAACCACTTAGCAACACCTTAGCAACCACCCGGATACCATAGCAACACCTTAGCAACCGCCTAGCAACACCTTAGCAACCACCTAACAACACCTTAGCAACCACCCCGGATACCATAGCAACACCTTAGCAACACCATAGCAGATACCAGCCAGCACTGCAATCACACTCGCAGTTTCTGTAGGAACTGCAATCTAGTTATTATTATTATTATTATTATTCCACCTGTTTTTTGTCCGGTTAACTAGTGCCGCAGTTTTCGAAATATCGACTTCGTTCAAAAGAGAAAACGTGCGTCCATATCGGGAATGGTGGGCTTGTATACAGCTTTCCGATCGGACTTACGTTTTTCGTAAAAACTTCGTAAGTACGCGTTTTTTTGCCCATTGAAAATGAATGGGCAGAACTTTGCACGCCCGTGGACGTCGCAATTTTTGAAATACGAAGATGAAACCAATTGAGGACCTGTAGAACTTATTGAGCTCTTTCCGAAAATATGCGTTACGAAAAGTTACGTCGTACGGATTTCGTACGATTGTCGTACGAAGTGGCCCCATTGGAATGAATGGGGCAAATCGGAGGACGGCAGCTAGATCGAAGGACAGGTAGCTAGAACCCCAGTACTGTGTGTAATGGAGCAGCTATGGGATAAAACAGCATTAGGTCAAAAGTTTGGACACCCCGGCCCCCCAGTACTGTGTGTAATGGAGCCACGGGTCAAAAGTTTGGACACCCCAGAGCCCCAGCACTGTGTGTAATGGAGCCACGGGTCAAAAGTTTGGACACCCCAGAGCCCCAGCACTGTGTGTAATGGAGCCACGGGTCAAAAGTTTGGACACCCCAGAGCCCAGTACTGTGTGTAATGGAGCCACGGGTCAAAAGTTTGGACACCCCAGAGCCCCAGCACTGTGTGTAATGGAGCTGCGGGTCAAAAGTTTGGACACCCCAGAGCCCCAGCACTGTGTGTAATGGAGTCACGGGTCAAAAGTTTGGACACCCCAGAGCCCCAGCACTGTGTGTAATGGAGCCACGGGTCAAAAGTTTGGACACCCCAGAGCCCCAGTACTGTGTAATGGAGCCACGGGTCAAAAGTTTGGACACCCCAGTGCCCCAGTACTGTGTGTAATGGAGCAACTGGTCAAAAGTTTGGGTACCCCGGTCAGCTCTGCAATCACACTCGCAGTTTCTGTAGGAACTGCAATCTAGTTATTATTATTATTATTATTATTCCACCTGTTTTTTGTCCGGTTAACTAGTGCCGCAGTTTTCGAAATATCGACTTCGTTCAAAAGAGAAAACGTGCGTCTATATCGGGAATGGTGGGCTTGTATACAGCTTTCCGATCGGACTTACGTTTTTCGTAAAAACTTCGTAAGTACGCGTTTTTTTGCCCATTGACAATGAATGGGCAGAACTTTGCACGCCCGTGGACGTCGCAATTTTTGAAATACGAAGATGAAACCAATTGAGGACCTGTAGAACTTATTGAGCTCTTTCCGAAAATATGCGTTACGAAAAGTTACGACGTACGGATTTCGTACGAATGTCGTACGAAGTGGCCCCATTGGAATGAATGGGGCCAATCGGAGGACGGCAGCTAGATCGAAGGACAGGTAGCTAGAACTCCAGTACTGTGAGTGTATGGAGCAGCTATGGGATAAAACAGCATTAGGTCAAAAGTTTGGACACCCCGGCCCCCCAGTACTGTGTGTAATGGAGCCATGGGTCAAAAGTTTGGACACCCCGGCCCCCCAGTACTGTGTGTAATGGAGCCACGGGTCAAAAGTTTGGACACCCCCGAACGGCCAGAGCAACCTAGCGTGCATAGCTAATTGATGTATTTGCACGTTGCGTAGCAACGTGCAAACACCATTTAATCTAATTTATGCATATAAATCACCTAGCAACCACCTAGAAACACCATAGCAACCACCACAGATACCATAGCAACACCTTAGCAACCGCCTAGCAACACCTTAGCAACCACCTAGCAACCACCTAGCAACACCTTAGCAACCTCCCCGGATACCATAGCAACACCTTAGCAACCGCCTAGCAACACCTTAGCAACCGCATAGCAACCACTTAGCAACACCTTAGCAACCACCCCGGATACCATAGCAACACCTTAGCAACCGCCTAGCAACCACCTAGCAACCACCTAGCAACCACCTAGCAACACCTTAGCAACCACCCCGGATACCATAGCAACACCTTAGCAACCGCCTAGCAACACCTTAGCAACCACCTAGCAACCACCTAGCAACACCTTAGCAACCACCCCGGATACCATAGCAACACCTTAGCAACCGCCTAGCAACACCCTAGCAACAACCTAGCAACCACCTAGCAACACCTTAGCAACCACCCTGGATACCATAGCAACACCTTAGCAACCGCCTAGCAACACCCTAGCAACCACCTAGCAACCACCTAGCAACACCTTAGCAACCACCCCGGATACCGTAGCAACACCTTAGCAACCGCCTAGCAACACCCTAGCAACCACCTAGCAACCACCTAGCAACACCTTAGCAACCACCCTGGATACCATAGCAACACCTTAGCAACCGCCTAGCAACACTCTAGCAACCACCTAGCAACCACCTAGCAACACCTTAGCAACCACCCCGGATACCATAGCAACACCTTAGCAACCGCCTAGCAACACCTTAGCAACCACCTAGCAACCACTTAGCAACACCTTAGCAACCACCACGGATACCATAGCAACACCTTAGCAACCGCCTAGCAACACCCTAGCAACCACCTAGCAACCACCTAGCAACCACCCCGGATACCATAGCAACACCTTAGCAACCGCCTAGCAACACCCTAGCAACCACCTAGCAACCACCTAGCAACACCTTAGCAACCACCCCAGATACCATAGCAACACCTTAGCAACCGCCTAGCAACACCCTAGCAACCACCTAGCAACACCTTAGCAACCACCCCGGATACCATAGCAACACCTTAGCAACCGGCTAGCAACACCTTAGCAACCACCTAGCAACCACCTAGCAACACCTTAGCAACCACCCCGGATACCATAGCAACACCTTAGCAACCGCCTAGCAACACCTTAGCAACCACCTAGCAACCACCTAGCAACAGCTTAGCAACTACCCCGGATACCATAGCAACACCTTAGCAACCACCTAGCAACACCCTAGCAACCACCTAGCAACACCTTAGCAACCGCCTAGCAACACCCTAGCAACCACCTAGCAACCACCTAGCAACACCTTAGCAACCACCCCGGATACCATAGCAACACCTTAGCAACCGCCTAGCAACACCTTAGCAACCACCTAGCAACCACCTAGCAACACCTTAGCAACCACCCCGGATACCATAGCAACACCTTAGCAACCGCCTAGCAACACCCTAGCAACCACCTAGCAACACCTTAGCAACCACCCCGGATACCATAGCAACACCTTAGCAACACCATAGCAGATACCAGCCAGCACTGCAATCACACTCGCAGTTTCTGTAGGAACTGCAATCTAGTTCTTATTATTATTATTCCACCTGTTTTTTGTCCGGTTAACTAGTGCCGCAGTTTTCGAAATATCGACTTCGTTCAAAAGAGAAAACGTGCGTCCATATCGGGAATGGTGGGCTTGTATACAGCTTTCCGATCGGACTTACGTTTTTCGTAAAAACTTCGTAAGTACGCGTTTTTTTGACCATTGAAAATGAATGGGCAGAACTTTGCACGCCCGTGGACGTCGCAATTTTTGAAATACGAAGATGAAACCAATTGAGGACCTGTAGAACTTATTGAGCTCTTTCCGAAAATATGCGTTACGAAAAGTTACGACGTACGGATTTCGTACGATTGTCGTACGAAGTGGCCCCATTGGAATGAATGGGGCCAATCGGAGGACGGCAGCTAGATCGAAGGACAGGTAGCTAGAACTCCAGTACTGTGTGTAATGGAGCAGCTATGGGATAAAACAGCATTAGGTCAAAAGTTTGGACACCCCGGCCCCCCAGTACTGTGTGTAATGGAGCCACGGGTCAAACGTTTGGACACCCCGGCCCCCCCAGTACTGTGTGTAATGGAGCCACGGGTCAAAAGTTTGGACACCCCCGAACGGCCAAAGCAACCTAGCGTGCATAGCTGATTGATGTATTTGCACGTTGCGTAGCAACGTGCAAACACCATTTAATCTAATTTATGCATATACATCACCTAGCAACCACCTAGCAACACCTTAGCAACCACCTAGCAACCACCTAGCAACACCTTAGCAACCACCCCGGATACCATAGCAACACCTTAGCAACCGCCTAGCAACACCTTAGCAACCACCTAGCAAACACCTAGCAACACCTTAGCAACCACCCCGGATACCATAGCAACACCTTAGCAACCGCCTAGCAACACCTTAGCAACCACCTAGCAACCACCAAGCAACACCTTAGCAACCACCCCGGATACCATAGCAACACCTTAGCAACCGCCTAGCAACACCTTAGCAACCACCTAGCAACCACCTAGCAACACCTTAGCAACCACCCCGGATACATAGCAACACCTTAGCAACCGCCTAGCAACACGCTAGCAACCACCTAGCAACCACCTAGCAACACCTTAGCAACCACCCCGGATACCATAGCAACACCTTAGCAACCGCCTAGCAACACCCTAGCAACCACCTAGCAACCACCTAGCAACACCTTAGCAACCACCCCGGATACCATAGCAACACCTTAGCAACCGCCTAGCAACACCCTAGCAACCACCTAGCAACCACCTAGCAACACCTTAGCAACCACCCAAGATACCATAGCAACACCTTAGCAACCGCCTAGCAACACCTTAGCAACCACCTAGCAACCACCTAGCAACACCTTAGCAACCACCCCGGATACCATAGCAACACCTTAGCAACCGCCTAGCAACACCCTAGCAACCACCTAGCAACCACCTAGCAACACCTTAGCAACCACCCCGGATACCATAGCAACACCTTAGCAACCGCCTAGCAACACCCTAGCAACCACCTAGCAACCACCTAGCAACACCTTAGCAACCACCCCGGATACCGTAGCAACACCTTAGCAACCGCCTAGCAACACCATAGCAACCACCTAGCAACCACCTAGCAACACCTTAGCAACCACCCAAGATACCATAGCAACACCTTAGCAACCGCCTAGCAACACCCTAGCAACCACCTAGCAACCACCTAGCAACACCTTAGCAACCACCCCGGATACCATAGCAACACCTTAGCAACCGCCTAGCAACACCTTAGCAACCACCTAGCAACCACCTAGCAACACCTTAGCAACCACCCCAAATACCATAGCAACACCTTAGCAACCGCCTAGCAACACCTTAGCAACCGCCTAGCAACACCTTAGCAACCACCTAGCAACACCTTAGCAACCACCTAGCAACCACCTAGCAACACCTTAGCAACCACCCGGATACCATAGCAACACCTTAGCAACCGCCTAGCAACACCTTAGCAACCACCTAGCAACCACTTAGCAACACCTTAGCAACCACCCGGATACCATAGCAACACCTTAGCAACCGCCTAGCAACACCTTAGCAACCACCTAACAACACCTTAGCAACCACCCCGGATACCATAGCAACACCTTAGCAACACCATAGCAGATACCAGCCAGCACTGCAATCACACTCGCAGTTTCTGTAGGAACTGCAATCTAGTTCTTATTATTATTATTATTATTATTATTATTATTCCACCTGTTTTTTGTCCGGTTAACTAGTGCCGCAGTTTTCGAAATATCGACTTCGTCCAAAAGAGAAAACGTGCGTACATATCGGGAATGGTGGGCTTGTATACAGCTTTCCGATCGGACTTACGTTTTTCGTAAAAACTTCGTAAGTACGCGTTTTTTTGACCATTGAAAATGAATGGGCAGAACTTTGCACGCCCGTGGACGTCGCAATTTTTGAAATACGAAGATGAAACCAATTGATGACCTGTAGAACTTATTGAGCTCTTTCCGAAAATATGCGTTACGAAAAGTTACGACGTACGGATTTCGTACGATTGTCGTACGAAGTGGCCCCATTGGAATGAATGGGGCCAATCGGAGGACGGCAGCTAGATCGAAGGACAGGTAGCTAGAACTCCAGTACTGTGAGTGTATGGAGCAGCTATGGGATAAAACAGCATTAGGTCAAAAGTTTGGACACCCCGGCCCCCCAGTACTGTGTGTAATAGAGCCACGGGTCAAAAGTTTGGACACCCCGGCCCCCCAGTACTGTGTGTAATGGAGCCACGGGTCAAAAGTTTGGACACCCCCGAACGGCCAAAGCAACCTAGCGTGCATAGCTGATTGATGTATTTGCACGTTGCGTAGCAACGTGCAAACACCATTTAATCTAATTTATGCATATACATCACCTAGCAACCACCTAGTAACACCTTAGCAACCACCTAGCAACCACCTAGCAACACCTTAGCAACCACCCCGGATACCATAGCAACACCTTAGCAACCGCCTAGCAACACCTTAGCAACCACCTAGCAAACACCTAGCAACACCTTAGCAACCACCCCGGATACCATAGCAACACCTTAGCAACCGCCTAGCAACACCTTAGCAACCACCTAGCAACCACCTAGCAACACCTTAGCAACCACCCCGGATACCATAGCAACACCTTAGCAACCGCCTAGCAACAACTTAGCAACCACCTAGCAACCACCTAGCAACACCTTAGCAACCACCCCGGATACCATAGCAACACCTTAGCAACCGCCTAGCAACACCCTAGCAACCACCTAGCAACACCTTAGCAACCACCCCGGATACCATAGCAACACCTTAGCAACCGCCTAGCAACACCCTAGCAACCACCTAGCAACCACCTAGCAACACCTTAGCAACCACCCCGGATACCATAGCAACACCTTAGCAACCGCCTAGCAACACCCTAGCAACCACCTAGCAACACCTTAGCAACCACCGAAGATACCATAGCAACACCTTAGCAACCGCCTAGCAACCACCTAGCAACACCTTAGCAACCACCCCGGATACCATAGCAACACCTTAGCAACCGCCTAGCAACACCCTAGCAACCACCTAGCAACCACCTAGCAACACCTTAGCAACCACCCAAGATACCATAGCAACACCTTAGCAACCGCCTAGCAACACCCTAGCAACCGCCTAGCAACACCTTAGTTACCACCTAGCAACCACCTAGAAACACCTTAGCAACCACCCCGGATACCATAGCAACACCTTAGCAACCGCCTAGCAACACCTTAGCAACCGCCTAGCAACACCTTAGCAACCACCTAGTAACCACCTAGCAACACCTTAGCAACCACCCCAGATACCATAGCAACACCTTAGCAACCGCCTAGCAACACCTTAGCAACCGCCTAGCAACACCTTAGCAACCACCTAGCAACCACCTAGTAACCACCTAGTAACCACCTAGCAACACCTTAGCAACCACCCCAGATACCATAGCAACACCTTAGCAACCGCCTAGCAACACCTTAGCAACCGCCTAGCAACACCTTAGCAACCACCTAGCAACCACCTAGCAACACCTTAGCAACCACCACGGATACCATAGCAACACCTTAGCAACCGCCTAGCAACCACCTAGCAACCACCTAGCAACACCTTAGCAACCACCCCGGATACCATAGCAACACCTTAGCAACCACCTAGCAACACCTTAGCAACCACCTAGCAACACCATAGCAGATACCAGCCAGCACTGCAATCACACTCGCAGTTTCTGTAGGAACTGCAATCTAGTTATTATTATTATTATTATTATTATTCCACCTGTTTTTTGTCCGGTTAACTAGTGCCGCAGTTTTTGAAATATCGACTTCGTTCAAAAGAGAAAACGTGCGTCCATATCGGGAATGGTGGGCTTGTATACAGCTTTCCGATCGGACTTACGTTTTTCGTAAAAACTTCGTAAGTACGCGTTTTTTTGCCCATAGAAAATGAATGGGCAGAACTTTGCACGTCCGTGGACGTCGCAATTTTTGAAATACTAAGATGAAACCAATTGAGGACCTGTAGAACTTATTGAGCTCTTTCCGAAAATATGCGTTACGAAAAGTTACGACGTACGGATTTCGTACGAATGTCGTACGAAGTGGCCCCATTGGAATGAATGGGGCCAATCGGAGGACGGCAGCTAGATCGAAGGACAGGTAGCTAGAACTCCAGTACTGTGTGTAATGGAGCAGCTATGGGATAAAACAGCATTAGGTCAAAAGTTTGGACACCCCGGCCCCCCAGTACTGTGTGTAATGGAGCCACGGGTCAAAAGTTTGGACACCCCGGCCCCCCAGTACTGTGTGTAATGGAGCCACGGGTCAAAAGTTTGGACACCCCCGAACGGCCAGAGCAACCTAGCGTGCATAGCTGATTGATGTATTTGCACGTTGCGCAGCAACGTGCAAACACCATTTAATCAAATTTATGCATATACATCACCTAGCAACCACCTAGAAACACCATAGCAACCACCCCGGATACCATAGCAACACCTTAGCAACCACCTAGCAACTGCTTAGTTATGACCTACCAACCACTTAGCAACACCAAAGCAACCACCCTGGATACCATAGCAACACCTTAGCAACTGCCTAGCAACACCCTAGCAACCACCTAGCAACCACCTAGCAACACCTTAGCAACCACCCCGGATACCATAGCAACACCTTAGCAACCACCTAGCAACCACCTACCAACACCTTAGCAACCACCCCGGATACCATAGCAACACCTTAGCAACCACCTAGCAACTGCTTAGTTATGACCTACCAACCACTTAGCAACACCAAAGCAACCACCCTGGATACCATAGCAACACCTTAGCAACTGCCTAGCAACACCCTAGCAACCACCTAGCAACCACCTAGCAACACCTTAGCAACCACCCCGGATACCATAGCAACACCCTAGCAACCACCTAGCAACCACCTACCAACACCTTAGCAACCACCCCGGATACCATAGCAACACCTTAGCAACCGCCTAGCAACACCCTAGCAACCACCTAGCAACCACCTAGCAACATCTTAGCAACCACCCCGGATACCATAGCAACACCTTAGCAACCGCCTAGCAACACCCTAGCAACCACCTAGCAACCACCTAGCAACACCTTAGCAACCACCCCGGATACCATAGCAACACCTTAGCAACCGCCTAGCAACACCCTAGCAACCACCTAGCAACCACCTAGCAACACCTTAGCAACCACCCCGGATACCATAGCAACACCTTAGCAACTGCCTAGCAACACCCTAGCAACCACCTAGCAACACCTTAGCAACCACCCCGGATACCATAGCAACACCTTAGCAACCGCCTAGCAACACCCTAGCAACCACCTAGCAACCACCTAGGAACACCTTAGCAACCACCCCGGATACCATAGCAACACCTTAGCAACCGCCTAGCAACACCTTAGCAACCACCTAGCAACCACCTAGCAACACCTTAGCAACCACCCCGGATACCATAGCAACACCTTAGCAACCGCCTAGCAACACCTTAGCCACCACCTAGCAACCACCTAGCAACACCTTAGCAACCACCCCGGATACCATAGCAACACCTTAGCAACCGCCTAGCAACACCCTAGCAACCACCTAGCAACACCTTAGCAACCACCCCGGATACCATAGCAACACCTTAGCAACCGCCTAGCAACACCTTAGCAACCGCATAGCAACCACTTAGCAACACCTTAGCAACCACCCCGGATACCATAGCAACACCTTAGCAACCGCCTAGCAACCACCTAGCAACACCTTAGCAACCACCCCGGATACCATAGCAACACCTTAGCAACCGCCTAGCAACACCTTAGCAACCACCTAGCAACACCTTAGCAACCACCCCGGATACCATAGCAACACCTTAGCAACCGCCTAGCAACACCCTAGCAACCACCTAGCAACCACCTAGCAACACCTTAGCAACCACCCTGGATACCATAGCAACACCTTAGCAACCGCCTAGCAACACCTTAGCAACCACCTAGCAACCACCTAGCAACACCTTAGCAACCACCCCGGATACCATAGCAACACCTTAGCAACCGCCTAGCAACACCCTAGCAACCACCTAGCAACCACCTAGCAACACCTTAGCAACCACCCTGGATACCATAGCAACACCTTAGCAACCGCCTAGCAACACCCTAGCAACCACCTAGCAACCACCTAGCAACACCTTAGCAACCACCCCGGATACCATAGCAACACCTTAGCAACCGCCTAGCAACACCCTAGCAACCACCTAGCAACCACCTAGCAACACCTTAGCAACCACCCCGGATACCATAGCAACACCTTAGCAACCGCCTAGCAACACCTTAGCAACCACCTAGCAACCACCTAGCAACCACCTAGCAACACCTTAGCAACCACCCCAAATACCATAGCAACACCTTAGCAACCGCCTAGCAACACCTTAGCAACCACCTAGCAACACCTTCGCAACCACCTAGTAACCACCTAGCAACACCTTAGCAACCACCCCAGATACCATAGCAACACCTTAGCAACCGCCTAGCAACAGCTTAGCAACCACCTAGCAACATCTTAGCAACCACCCCGGATACCATAGCAACACCTTAGCAACACCTTAGCAGATACCAGCCAGCACTGCAATCACACTCGCAGTTTCTGCAGGAACTGCAATCTAGTTATTATTATTATTCCACCTGTTTTTTGTCCGGTTAACTAGTGCCGCAGTTTTCGAAATATCGACTTCGTTCAAAAGAGAAAACGTGCGTCCATATCGGGAATGGTGGGCTTGTATACAGCTTTCCGATCGGACTTACGTTTTTCGTAAAAACTTCGTAAGTACGCGTTTTTTTGCCCATTGAAAATGAATTGGCAGAACTTTGCACGCCCGTGGACGTCGCAATTTTTGAAATACGAAGATGAAACCAATTGAGGACCTGTAGAACTTATTGAGCTCTTTCCGAAAATATGCGTTACGAAACGTTACGACGTACGAATTTCGTACGAATGTCGTACGAAGTGGCCCCATTGGAATGAATGGGGCCAATCGGAGGACGGCAGCTAGATCGAAGGACAGGTAGCTAGAACTCCAGTACTGTGAGTGTATGGAGCAGCTATGGGATAAAACAGCATTAGGTCAAAAGTTTGGACACCCCGGCCCCCCAGTACTGTGTGTAATGGAGACACGGGTCAAAAGTTTGGACACCCCGGCCCCCCAGTACTGTGTGTAATGGAGCCACGGGTCAAAAGTTTGGACACCCCCGAACGGCCAGAGCAACCTAGCGTGCATAGCTGATTGATGTATTTGCACGTTGCGTAGCAACGTGCAAACACCATTTAATCTAATTTATGCATATAAATCACCTAGCAACCACCTAGAAACACCATAGCAACCACCCCGGATACCATAGCAACACCTTAGCAACCGCCTAGCAACACCCTAGCAACCACCTAGCAACCACCTAGCAACACCTTAGCAACCATCCCGGATACCATAGCAACACCTTAGCAACCGCCTAGCAACACCCTAGCAACCACCTAGCAACCACCTAGCAACACCTTAGCAACCACCCCGGATACCATAGCAACACCTTAGCAACCGCCTGGCAACACCTTAGCAACCACCTAGCAACAACCTAGCAACACCTTAGCAACCACCCCGGATACCATAGCAACACCTTAGCAACCGCCTAGCAACACCTTAGCAACCACCTACCAACCACTTAGCAACACCTTAGCAACCACCCCGGATACCATAGCAACACCTTAGCAACCGCCTAGCAACACCCTAGCAACCACCTAGCAACCACCTAGCAACACCTTAGCAACCACCCCGGATACCACAGCAACACCTTAGCAACCGCCTAGCAACACCCTAGCAACCACCTAGCAACCACCTAGCAACACCTTAGCAACCACCCCAAATACCATAGCAACACCTTAGCAACCGCCTAGCAACACCTTAGCAACCGCCTAGCAACACCTTAGCAACCACCTAGCAACCACCTAGCAACACCTTAGCAACCACCCCGGATACCATAGCAACACCTTAGCAACCGCCTAGCAACACCCTAGCAACCACCTAGCAACCACCTAGCAACACCTTAGCAACCACCCCGGATACCATAGCAACACCTTAGCAACCGCCTAGCAACACCTTAGCAACCACCTAGCAACCACCTAGCAACACCTTAGCAACCACCCCGGATACCATAGCAACACCTTAGCAACCGCCTAGCAACACCTTAGCAACCACCTAGCAACCACCTAGCAACACCTTAGCAACCACCCCGGATACCATAGCAACACCTTAGCAACCGCCTAGCAACACCTTAGCAACCACCTAGCAACACCTTAGCAACCACCCCGGATACCATAGCAACACCTTAGCAACCGCCTAGCAACACCCTAGCAACCACCTAGCAACCACCTAGCAACACCTTAGCAACCACCCCGGATACCATAGCAACACCTTAGCAACCGCCTAGCAACACCCTAGCAACCACCTAGCAACCACCTAGCAACACCTTAGCAACCACCCCGGATACCATAGCAACACCTTAGCAACCGCCTAGCAACACCTTAGCAACCACCTAGCAACCACTTAGCAACACCTTAGCAACCACCCCGGATACCATAGCAACACCTTAGCAACCGCCTAGCAACACCCTAGCAACCACCTAGCAACACCTTAGCAACCACCCCGGATACCATAGCAACACCTTAGCAACCGCCTAGCAACACCCTAGCAACCACCTAGCAACACCTTAGCAACCACCCCGGATACCATAGCAACACCTTAGCAACCACCTAGCAACATCTTAGCAACCACCCCGGATACCATAGCAACACCTTAGCAACCGCCTAGCAACCATCTAGCAACACCTTAGCAACCACCCCGGATACCATTGCAACACCTTAGCAACCACCTAGCAACACCTTAGCAACCACCTAGCAACCACTTAGCAACACCTTAGCAACCACCCTGGATACGATAGCAACACCTTAGCAACCACTTAGCAACACCTTAGCAACACCATAGCAGATACCAGCCAGCTCTGCAATCACACTCGCAGTTTCTGTAGGAACTGCAATCTAGTTATCTTCTATAAATAAACAAGTAGGTTTATCTATTATAAAGTTTTAGTATCTGTTAAAATAGTTCAGTATCTATCACTAATGATTCAATGATTTCAGTAAACGATTCAGTATGTAGTTTTAAACAATTAATGAATGAATGATTCTGAATATCAAAATGACTCAACTAATTGTTATTCAATAACTGCAGTGAATGCAGTGAATGTTTCAATAAATATAAAAAATCAAAACTATAATTAATTAATCTTCTGCTTATAAATGATTTAGTAGACCTATTGATTATAAATGTTTAATTATCGATCATTAATGATTCAATAACTGCTATAAATGATTCAGGAAATACTATGACTCATATTGTGTTTATTAAAAGGATTCTGTATCTGCTATAGATGCTTTATTAACTGATATAAATTAAGAAGTAGGCTTATCTATTTGAAATGTTTTAATATCTCTTACAATGGTTCAGTATCTATCAATAACGATTCAATAACTGCTATAAATGATTCAGGAACTACTACGACTCATTTTGTGTTTATTAAAAGGATTCTGTTTCTGCTATAAATGATCCCTAAACTGCTATAAATAATTAACTAACTATTATAAATGTTTCTGGATCTGTCGAAATTGTTAAGTATCTGTCAATAATGATTCTGAATCTGCTAAAGATGAGCAAATGATTCATTAACTGCTATAAATGATTCATTTGGTGCTTGGTAAAATGATTCTCTATCTGCTATAAATGATTAAATAACTGCTATAAATGATTATGTAACTATTAGAAATGTTTCAGGATGTGTCAAATAGTTAAAAAAATAGTTTAGCAAATAGTTAAAAACCTGCTATAAATTATAGTAACTGATTTAAGTACAAATTAAGTACCTGTTTGTAGGTTACCATGGGTTGCGATGGTGCTACAAGGTCTGGTAACACAATAAAACACTAAAACAGCTGTTTGAACATACAGTGTAAGGAACTCATGCCTGGGTCACAGAGTGTGATGGATCATTGGGAGCTTTAGATTTAGAGCTGCAGCTGTTTGATTAAAATGATAAGTGAAAAGAAGAAATACGACTGTATATGATTATATCTAATGGTCTCAGTACTCACTCTATGGGAATGATGCTGTAGATGAAGCACTTGAAGCCATAAAGGAGGAATGTGCACCATCTGCTGGTATATTATTATATTTCCACTCACTGGCCACTTTATTAGAAACACCTACTAAAATGAATGTAGATGATTATCATGTTGCTATGTTTCCAATTATTTCTCAACTATGACATACAGCTCTGGGGAGAAATGAGACCTTTTTAAAATGGTTTCTCTGATTTTGATATTTATATGTATATATTTGAGTAAAATGAACATTGTTGTTTTTATAAATTTTATAAACTACAGACAACATTTCTCCCAAATTCCAAATTACAATTTTAGAGCATTTATTTGCAGAAAATGAGAAATGGTCAAAATAATGAAAAAGGTCCAGTGCTTTCAAGCCTTAAATAAAAAAGGCAAAGAAAACAAATTCGTATTTATTTAGAAACAACAATGCTGATGATTTAAGAGTTTAGAAATCAATATTTGGTGGAATTACCCTGGTTTTTAGTCACAGCTTTCATGCATCTTGGCATGTTCTCTCCACAAGTCTTTCACACTGCTTTTGAGTGACCATATTCTGGCTATATATAGCTATAAATAGTTAGCTTTGAATTGAATAAACTTATTTTCTTTTCTTTAACAGCTTATTTTCTTTTGTTTTTTGGTACTATCTACTTGTGTACTGGGTGTTTCTGACACTCACCATCAGTGTGTAGTCATTCCCCTCAGGCTACCTTAGATAAACTTGTAGAATTTTATATATTATGATTAACTTCTTGGTCTTTGTGTTGTAGGCTGTAAGAACAAGCATCATTTTCTAGGCTGCTATAGTAACTCTGTGTTGGCTATATGTTATACTGTTCTCTCTATATCATTTTCTTTCTTCATATCATTTTCTATAAGTATTTCAAATCAGAATTTTAACATTAAGGGCCCCATCGTACACCCTGCTTAAGGAGCATCACGATGCTCATTGCTATCTTACACCCCACCAACAGTCAACAGTTTACAGGCCGTGCGCCCGTGCCAAAGTCAGAGCTCACCCAGCTCTTAAAGGCAATGACAACTGGCTCGCTGATTGGTTTATTTCATTTCATTTTATTAATAAAGAGAATTAGTTCATGACTTTGGAGCATTTTTAGACGCGCAAGGTGTATTTTTGCGCCCTCACGATGCCAAGGACTCAGCGACACGCCCTAATTCCAGCTGCATGATGTGCAATTGACCTGTGCGCTATAGATTGCCAAATTAGGACCCCAAAAGTAGAATTATTATGCAAAGCAAATGATATAACAACAATTAAAAATCAATTAAATTAACTTACAAGTTTTCAATAAACAATCCCGAAA
Organism: Astyanax mexicanus; assembly: GCF_023375975.1. Classification (NCBI taxonomy): domain Eukaryota; kingdom Metazoa; phylum Chordata; class Actinopteri; order Characiformes; family Acestrorhamphidae; genus Astyanax; species Astyanax mexicanus. The sequence goes on from NC_064409.1 coordinate 77,906,188, forward strand.
AGTCCTAAAGCAGCCTGTTTCCTCAAATAAGTAAATTAAACATATCCAGGCTTACAGTGAACTTCTGATGAGAGTATTGTTTAATTAGTGATGCCCGTGTAAAATAAAGGACAGGATGGCAGCTCGGCTCCTGATTGGCTGCAGCTGGTCTCTACAGATAAATGCCGCTCTCTCACCACGGCTCAGGGCTCCGGTAACGGAAGCTGATGTAAGACTTGTGTAAGATTTATTTGGTTTCTTCAGAGACTCGAGCATGCGGTTCTGCAATGCAATGAAGTGATTCATGAGCAAATGAGCTTTTATATTAAGCAATTGAGACCTTAATACGATACACTGCCTTCTATAAACAAGATATTTTTTTATGTAAATGGCATAAATTCCACAATCTAGTGCCGCTCAGAAGAGAATAAGCTCTAGTGCTGAATTTTGGCTTTTCTTCAGTGGTTTTACCTCATGCTATTATTCAGTATTCAGCAATATTTAGATTGGGTAAGTCTGGGATAAGTAATGTAGTTTTACTAAGATTAGTGATAGAGATAGGAGTGGCTACTCGATTTATACACTGCTGTCACCACCTAGTAATCTAATAACCAACTTAAAGTAATAATAAAATTATATGCAATGGCTTGCGATAAGGCTGTAGAAGTGCATTGTATCTCTCTGGAGTCGTATACAGTAGCTAATCTTCTGGTTTATCACTTAGTTTTTTACGTCTTGTTTTACCTAAGGGTCGAAAAATAAGAAACTTTGCTGATGCTGAAAAACACAATCCATACAAATGACTGACAGGCTGATATGGTGCATTTAGATGGAACTGAAGTTGCTGAGATCTTATTTTAATTCTGGGTTTCCAGCTATTTGTTTTTCCCTTGCATCATACCGACACTACTCAGCCTGACTCAACTCTATTTGGCATCTTTGTTTTTCCATTATTAAGATTTGGAACCTGGAAACAGGTACTTTTCCCTTGGATTTTTGTCTTTTTAGTCATTTTTCTTCATGTTTAAGAGAGTTTTCTACCTATTTATGTCATGATTTCTTACAGGGGTTATTCGTCATGCTACTAGAGAGTTCCACATTTTGACTACTGGTCTAATTGCCCCTAGAGAGTTTTTTCTTTTTTAAGTCTTGTTTCCGTTTAAGTGTTTTCATGATTGCCCTTAGAGTTATTTTTTCTTTTTTGAGTCTTGGTCTCTCTTAGTGTTTTTTCTTTCCCTTAGAAAGTTCTTCTTTTTTGAGTTCTGTTTTTTCTCAGTGGTTCTTCTAATTGCCCTTAGAGAGTTTTTCTTTTTTGAGTCTTGTTTTCTCTCAGTGTTTATTACAATTGCTCTTAAAGAGTTTTCTCTTCTTTTGAGTATTGTTTTTTTCTTAGTGTTTTTTTATTGCACTTATGGAGTTTTTATTTTCTGAGTCTTGGTTTCCCATAGTGGTTCTTCTAATTGCCCTTAGAGAGTTTCTCTAAGTTTTCTATAAGAGGTTCCTATGTTCTTAGATATTTTTTATATTGATTCTTGGTTCCTTTTGGTAGTTATTCATTGAGTTCTAAGAAAAAAATGATTGATGGTTTCTCTTGGTAGTCATTCCTCATGTTCTAAGAGAGAATCTCATATTAATTCTTGGTTCCTCTTGGTAGTTTTTCCTCATGTTCTAAGGGAAACTCTTCTATTGATTCTTGGTTCCTCTTGATAGTTTTTCCTCATGTTTTAAGAGAAAATCTTCTGTTGATTCTTGATTCCTCTTGGTGGTTATTTTTCATGGTCTATGAAAAAAAAACTTCTATTAATTCTTGGTTCGTCTTGGTAGTTATTCATTGAGTTCTAGGAAAAAAAAAATGATTGATGGTTTCTCTTGGTAGTCATTCCTCATGTTCTAAGAGAAAATCTCATATTAATTCTTGGTTCCTCTTGGTAATTTTTCCTCATGTTCTAAGGGGAAATTTTCTATTGATTCTTGGTTCCTCTTGGTAGTTATTCCTCATGTTTTAGAAAGTTTTTCCTTCTTGGTTTCCTGTCTTGGTTCCTCTAGTTGGATCTAGTTTGTTATGCTCCTATGGTGCTTTTCTGCTTTTTCCACCAATGTGAACCAACAAAAATAGGTTCCGAAACCAGGAACGTTTGTTTGCAGCGGGAACCACATAATATTAGGTTCTTCTGCCCAAACTGTAATTATTTCTATTCACTTCCGCTGTGCAGTGCCCTCTGTTGATGACGTATGATGCGACATTTTGACGGTTGCTTAAGCTAAAGCTAATGGTGGGCTGGTTCGCTGAAAAGCACCACGGTTCTTATAAGCCCTAACGCAACTTCTTTTGGTGGAAAAGAGCTATTAAAGAAATTATTTCCAATTTATTTCTTACTGACATTCATTAAGAAACAGCACTAAATAAGCTACTTTAGGACATTGTCCAGTTGTGTCTCAGACGTATGAGAAAAACCCTTCTTTACTCACATGTCCACATATTTACCACACGCTTTCCACATTTACCACATCGATTTCCATCCTGCAGAAACATGTTTTCCTGTTAAATAATTGAAGTGTATATTTGCTGACATGCCAGCCTGCGAGGGCATACAATACATATTTATGGTTTCTTGACTTACCTCTCTCTCTCTCTCTCTTTCTTAGCTGTTTACTAAGAACACACATTGTAAATCCTCCGAGAGCACACACACTTAACAAAACTGCACATGTGATTTTGCAGGTCGAGTCGATAAACACCTGGTTTGAGTCCATTTTTATTTTTTATACTCTACTCGCAACAGAATGCAAAGCAGTAAAGCTTTTGGCATCACTGATCAAACTCTGCATCAGTTTATCTCCTATTAAACTGTCTGTTTTCCAGCTGAAAGACACAAGCTGTGCAGTACTAGGATAGTACTGTTAGCTGAACTACAGAACTTAGCCTTTGATGTTGTCTCTTTAACAAAAGACTGGCTTCTTTTATCTGTGTATATTTCACATGCATACAATCTATCATGACTTTCTCCAATTTTAGTATCTGTTGTTTCAAATGAAAAGCCCTTTGCTGTTGTGTAATTGGGATTTTATGCCATTTCACAGATGCAGAATGCTGACACTTCAAAATGACTGTAGTAGAAACACTGCATTATATTACATGCTAATACTATGAAAAGTAAAATATTGCTGAACCTATAAAGACTCCATTACCTTTACTTTGTGCCAAAAACATGATTTCTCACCCTGGTTAAATGTTTTAAAAGCATTGCTTATATATACAGCTCTGTAAAAAAAATAAAAGACCACTTAAAAATTATGAGTTTCTTTAGTTTTACCAAATTCAAAACCTCAAGAGGAAGACGGATGATCACAAGCCATCAAACCAAACTGAACTGCTTGAATTTTCGCACCAGGAGTAAAGCAGCATAAAGTTATCCAAAAGCAGTGTGTAAGACTGGTGGAGGACAACATGATGCCAAGATGCATGAAAACTGTGATTAAAAACCAGAGTTATTCCACCAAATATTGATTTCTGAACTCTTAAAACTTTATGAATATGAACTTGTTTTTTCTTTTTAATTATTTGAGGTCTGAAAGCTCTACATCTCTCTCTATGACAATATTGTTATTTAGAATTTAGGAGAAATGTTGTCTGTAGTTTATAGAATAAAACAACAATATTAATTTTACTCGAACATAAACCTATAAATAGCAAAATCAGAGAAACTGATTCAGACTATTTTTGCACCAGGAGTAAAGCAACATAAAGTTATCCAAAAGCAGTGTGTAAGACTGGTGGAGGAGAACATGATGCCAAGATGCATGAAAACTGTGATTAAAAACCATGATTAAAACATGATTAAAACTGAACTCTTCTGAACTCTTGTTTTCTTTGCATTATTTGAGGTCTGAAAGCTCTGCATAATTTCTTAATTTCTGCACATAAATGCTCTAAATAACAATATTTTTATTTGGAATTTGGGAGAACTGAAGTGGTCTCTTCATATATGAGGGTTTTTAAAGTTTTTTTTTTTCAGTTTTTTATAAGCCTTAACTAAAGTGAAGGCCCACTGTAACTCTAAAAGTCTTGTTCCACTGCTGCTATAGTTGCTATGAGCTTTGGCTGGCTTTAAAACCCATTCTGCATTTATATAGCTGTATTATGTGTGAGTGTATAGCTGTAAATCTCTGTACTGAAACAAACGAGCTAACTATGAGCTAATCTAATCCGAAAACCTGCTCCCGCTGCTCCCGCCGTCCTGACAGCTTCTGAACTACGACTTCTGAGAGGCAGCAGTCGTCTTCTGGAGGAGGAGGGCGGCCGTGCGGCGGGCGTGATGCCCCGGCTGAGGCTTTGCTCCACTTCGGCTGGTAATCAGCGCGCCATCGGTGCTCTATTGGATAATGAGGCCTTAAGAGATTCTATAACTGTCCATACAGGCAGATTTACGAGCGGCTAATTACTCCCGCCGGAGCTCTGTTTATTGACGCCGTCTTCCTCCAAACGTTCGCTCGGGGAGAGCCGATGGGCCGCTTGTCTCCGCAAACAGAGAGCGAATACACTTTCAATCAGGCGGCGTGATGGATTTAACGACAAAACTCATCTTCCCCTCCCCATCCTCTGGATACGGAGAGGAGGAAAAAACAGCATAAGCAGAATCTCCCGGTCTCTGAGGACACAGAGCCGCTGTTTGTCTTCCAGCAGTAAACCCACTCGGGCTGAATCAGGACTTTTTTCTTCCTAGTGAATAAATACGGGATGCGTTCTTGGCTGTGCTTAAACTTTTGTTCTGGTGTTTGAGTGGATAAGTGAAAGACAAGGACAAATGTAAAGCGTTAATAGTGCAAATCTGTCTGAAGATTACATACAGCTGCAATAAAAAGATTTCTGCATAAATTGGTCATTAAATGTGTTCTGATCTTCATCTACGTCACAACAATAGACAAACACAGTCTGCTTAACCCTGCTGTTACCTTCAAACTAACTTTACTAACACCTTTTATCATTGGAGTCAATTTGAACCCAACAATTTTAATCTCCTGGGGCCAGTGGTTCAGAGGTAATCTGATCAGATTTTGGTTATCTGAATGGGATCAAATCTGGAAATCTTGGTTGTTCAAAAGGGAAAGAAGCGGAAATCTGAAATCAGATCAGATCATGTAATCCAATCATAGTTTGTAAATGGATCAAACATTCAGTTTTCAGTAGGATTTGGATAACTTTGATCCCAAAAAAAAAAAAAAAAAGGATTACCCTGATCCCAACAAGGGGTAGGATTTCAAAGTGGATTTCAGGAAGAAAATGTAGTAAAATTTTAAAATTTAAGTTTTAAAGTAAAAAAAAAAAAAAATCATTTGTACACTTTGCAGTGATAAAGTTGACATAGGCTACCAATTAAACCTTTCACTATAGTAAAGTAAAAATAAAAACGATCTTGACCCCATTAAATAAACCCCCCAAAAGATTTAAATAACAAACAAAAATAATATATTTAATTTCTTATCTATGTCACTGTTATTTATCACTGTATTTTAATGTCAAAGAAATATTCATCATATATGAACACATGGGGCCAGTTGTTCAGAGGTAATCTGATCGGATTTTGATCCAAAAAATCAGGATTACCCTACCAAGGGGTAGGATTTCAAGGTGAATTTCAGGAAGAAAATGTAGTAAAACTTTAAATTTAAAGTTTTAAAGTAAAAAAAAAAAAAAAACATTTGTACAATTAACTATTCTGAAACTCCACCCTATTATTGAGCAACCAGAATCCTCACCATTAGAGCCAGCAGTCACAGAAGCTCAGAAAAGAGGCTTGAAGCGTCCTTTGCGAAATACTAATGGTGACTATGATGACTATGACTATTAAACGAGAAACTCAAAGAGCAGAAGCACAGATTCTCCTGGCAGAGGAACAAATAAAACTGATCGAACTACTGCAAACCAGGGTGCAACTTTAAATCCACCTCCTGAAAGCAGAACCCTGAATATCTTGTTAACTATTGGACATTTTCTATTTAAGATGCTTTTAATATATCCACAATGTATTTGATAATGTATATGTTTTTATTAGTTGTGGCTCAGATCAGGGGTCAGAAAAGAAATTCTAAATTGAAGTAGATGTTTACACTTAAAGTGACCCCATGTTGGTTCTTCTACCTGTTCTTTACATAGCTGGTAATCTGGATTAGGTAATCCTGAAAACTGTGTATGTGGATCAGGGTGATCCAATGCAATGTTGCTTTGAAAAAACGTCTTAAAAGTAAGACAGATCACCTGATCTTGGATAGCAAAAAATGTCTGGATCTGGATAATTTTGATCCAGATTACATTTTTTGAACTACTGGCCCTTTGGGATTATACTTGGATTTCTGCATAAATTGGTCATTAAATGTGTTCTGATCTTCATTTACGTCACAACAATAGACAAACACAGTCTGCTTAACCCTGCTGTTACCTTCAAACTAACTTTACTAACACCTTTTATCATTGGAGTCAATTTGAACCCAACAATTTTAATCTCCTCGGGCCAGTTGTTCAGAGGTAATCTGATCGGATTTTAGTTATCTGAATGGGATCAAATGTGAAAAACAGGTTGTTTAAAAGGGAAAGAAGAGGAAACCTGAAATCAGATCAGATCATGTAATCCAATCATAGTTTGTAAATGGATCAAACATTCAGTTTTCAGTAGGATTTGGATAACTTTGATCCCAAAAAAAAAAAAAAAAAAAAAAAAAAAAAAAAAAAAACAGGATTACCCTGATCCCAACAAGGGGTAGGATTTCAAAGTGGATTTCAGGAAGAAAATGTAGTAACATTTTAAAATTTAAGTTTTAAAGTAAAAAAAAAAAAATCATTTGTACACTTTGCAGTGATAAAGTTGACATAGGCTACCAATTAAACCTTTCACTATAGTAAAGTAAAAATAAAAACGATCTTGACCCCATTAAATAAACCCCCCAAAAGATTTAAATAACAAACAAAAATAATATATTTAATTTCTTATCTATGTCACTGTTATTTATCACTGTATTTTAATGTCAAAGAAATATTCATCATATATGAACACATGGGGCCAGTTGTTCAGAGGTAATCTGATCGGATTTTGGTTATCTGAATGGGATCAAATCTGGAAATCTTGGTTGTTCAAAAGGGAAAGAAGTGGAAATCTGAAATCGGATCAGATCATTGAATCCAATCATAGTTTGTAAATGGATCAAACCTTCAGTTTCTGTTGTTCAAAACTTTTCAGTAGGATTTGGATAACTTTGATCAAAAAAAAAAAAGCAGGATTACCCTGATCCCAACCAGGAGTAGGATTTCAAGGTGGATTTCAGAATAAAAATGTAGTAAAACTTATGGTAACACTTTCTTTGAATGTCATCTCTATAACTCTAAAAAACATACTCATAACACATTATAATGCATTCATAAGGCATTATAAACATGGCTATACATATTTTAAAAAAAATTATAATTCATCATAGCCATGTTTATTATGCATCATGAACTGTGATTATAATGCATTAATAGCTGTGTTTATAACATGTTATGCATCAATACCAAGAATCTCAGTCGCAGCTTGCAGACTGTATGTATCATGACTAAAAAAGCTTCCAACTCATAAACACACCCTCAATAATCCTATAAATATATTTTAACCACTTATAAATTATTCTTGCCTTGAATATAATATTAGTTATAGTCAATTATAATGTATTATAACAGGTCTTTGTGCACTCTAAGTAAAGTGCCAGACTTTCATTGTGGGACTAGATTATTAATGATAGATATGTACTATTTTAACATATATATTATAAGCACCGCTTATAATGTATTATGATCACAGGTCATAATGCATAACAAACATGGCTAAAATGGGTTACGCATTTTCATTTACAGCCACGTTTATAATGCCTTATGAATGCATTATAATATGTTATGGATGTGGTTATAGCGTCTAATAAAGATGACATTCGTAGAAAGTGTTACCAAACGTATGTTATGTACTAAAAAAAAACATGTTTTATATTTTAGTTTCTTCAAAACAGCCACCCTTTGCTCTGATTACTGCTTTGCACACTCTTGGCATCATTCTCTCAATAAGCTTCAAGAGGTGGCCACCTGAAATGAAAAGTTTTCCAACAGTCTTGAAGGAAGGAGTTCCCAGAGGTGTTTAGTAGCACTTGTTGGCTCTTTGCCTTCTTCACTCTGTGCTCCAGCTCACCCCAAACCTCAAATCTGGATTGGGTTCAGGTCCGGTGACTGTAGAGGACAGCTCAAAAAACTCCACGTGTTCATTCATAGTTTTGATGCTTCAGTGAGAATCTACAATATAAATAGTCATGAAAAATAAAGAAAACGCATTGAAAAAGAGAAGGTGTGTCCAAATTCCTGCGCTGGCTGGTGTTTTGACTGATACAGTAAGTGAAAGACAAGGACGAATGTAAAGTCTTCATTGTGCAGATGTGTCTGAGGGTTCTGCAGACTCGGCTCTGAGATGGCGGGATGTTTTATTACTTCAGGAAAGAGAAGACTGTAATCCAGGGCCTTGTTTAAGACCTGACAAATCTCTGCTTTAATGGCCGATTGCTCAGGCAGAGAACAGGCTGGCTGTATTATTGATCGGCCGGATTACTCCAGGCTGGATAAGAAGAATGCATGAGCTGAAAGAGAGGGTCGGCGTGAGATGTCCGGCCTCCATTGTTTTCCCGCTTTCTTGTTCGGCCCCTGGATGGTAGGATTTGCAATTCTCTGAGTAGAAAGTTGCGTTAAGACTTTGAGAGCAGCAGTAGACAGGATTTATTACAGAACAGGCTCAGTTCTGAAGCTTCACCAGAGAATTCAACACTGCCTAATCAACTGTAGCTACTGCATGTGATCTATAGAAAAGCTGAGGTTTTTGTCTGGGCTTTAGGGACTTTAAATTTGGAAGTGGCTCAATGTTCTGTTCACTTTTCCAATGATAATGATTGCAAATTTAAAATATTCTTATTTAACCACAGAAAAGATTGACACGTCTAGGATGTACCAGGGATGTTCTTATAAAGACAGAAGTAAACATATACAGGGGCTGGATCATAAAACTGAAACACCTGGTTTTAGAGCACAATAATTTATCGTGGTGACGGACAGTTCTGGTGGAAACAGGAGAGTTGAGGTGCACATTGAATTCTGTGGTTTTAGTTTTTTTGGATACAATCCGGGTTAGCACCCGAACATCCCTTTCAGACAGCTTCCTCTTACAGCGTCCACAGTTAATCCTGTTGGATGTGGTTGGTTCTTCTTGGTGGTATGCTGACATTACCCTGGATACCGTGGCTCTTGATGCATCACAAAGACTTGCTGTCTTGGTCACAGATGCTCCAGCAAGACGTGCACCAACAATTTGTCCTCTTTTGAACTCTGGTATGTCACCCATAATGTTGTGTGCATTGCAATATTTAGAGCAGAACTGTGTTCTTACCCTGCTAATTGAACCTTCACACTCTGCTCTTACTGGTACAATGTGCAATTAATGAAGACTGACCACCAGGCTGCTCCAATTTAGCCATGAAACCTCCCACACTAAAATGACAGGTGTTTCAGTTTCATTGTCCAACCCCTGTATATCGTCGCTGTCCAATGAAAAACAAGTATCTCCAAAACAGCAACTTTACTGTAGAGAGAAAAAACTTTCTTTAATTTGCAATGGACGAGTTTATTTCAGGTGATTTTGCATTTTTAAGTATTTCTATTGGTTCGTGTATCAAAGAATGTTGGCACAATTTAAGGGAGAGTTTATCTGTTTGAATTTTGTAGTAAACTTAAAAATCCTAAAAAAAAAAAAATTCTTGGTTTTCATTGGACAGTGATGATATACAGGTGCATCTCAAAAAAATACATATGAATATCATTGAAAAGTTACTTTATTTCAGTAACTCAAAATGTGACACTCATATATTATAAAGATTTATTAAACACAGAATGATCTATTTTAAGCGTTTATTTATTTATTTATTGATGATTTTGGCTTACAACCAACAAGAAAAAAAATACAAAATTCAGTGTCTCTGAAAATTAGAAAATTATATTAAAGACCATCTTTTGGTACTTTCGGCAGTGTGGGCAGTGTGCCAAGTCCTGCTGGAAAATGAAATCTGCATCTTCATAAAAGTTGTCAGTAGCAGAGGTTCAGCATGAAGTGCTGTAAGATTTTGTGGGAAAACAAAACTGCACTGACTTTAGACTTGATAATAAAACACAGTGGATCAACACCAGCAGATGATCAGCATGTCTCTCCAAACCATCACTGATCATCAGTATATTTTACATTTCATTTATAAATCAAGGGAGCAGAGTCTGGAGGAAGAGTGGAGAGACACACAGTCCAAACTGCTCGAGGTCTAGTGTGAAGTTTCCACCAATCAGTGATGGTTCTGCTGGATTTCATTTTCCAGCAAGACTTGGTACACTGCTCACACTACCAAGTACCAATTGGTCTTATATAATATTCAAATTTTCGTCAACAATAAAATAAATAAACGCTTAAAATAGATCACTCTGTGTTTAATGCATCTATATAATATATGAGTTTCACATTTTCAAATAAATTACTGAAATAACTTGTATACCTCTATACTGAGGTAAGACTGCAACCAATTTAGGACATATTTTGCACCAAGAACACCAAGAAGTGAAAGTTTAAAAGAAGAATAATATTTATTTTCTCTCATCTATTCATATATATAATGTAGTACATGTTTAAATATACTGAATATATATATGTTATTTATATTTTATACATTTTGGGCAAAAGCTACAAGGAACACATTAAGCAAACATAGAAAAATATCATGACTATCATTGGCACGGATGATCTGGTCAATAACATCTCAGCACAGTAGATCACAGAGATCAGACACATTCTCACAGTGAAAACATCGCTTTCTCAATCGTTTCTCTACATTCATTAATGAACCGTCTGATCAAAACTTGCGTAAAGAGGTGCGGCAAAAGTCTGCCGACAAAATGAAACTGATAACATGAAACATAGCTGCCTCTCATTGGACACAAATGTACATATACACACATATAGACACATACAACACAGGTCTGAACTGGTATTTTCGAAAGTTTGGGAAACGTTGCTTTCTTCTGTATGTAAAAGTTGAGCAGGTTTTGAAATTTTTTTCTTGAGATCTTCAGCACTCCAACTTCATGTCCACCAAAGTTTTATTAGAATAAAGAACACCTTATACCTAAAAAGTGGTTCAACACTTCCTTTTTTTCCCAAGCTGCTGTTAAAAGCAGAGGTTAAATCACTTCTGACCCACCTGGAGGGTCTGAGTGCTGATGAGTGCTGACATCACAAAAAAAATAGGGAATAAAATGCCTCTTTTGGCTTCATTCCCTAAAAACCTGCTGAAACTTTATTACATCAAGTTATTGCTGACCATCAAAGGGGAAAAAAAGGTATTCAAATATTCCAGAAAGCAACCCATCCTCAAACTTTTGATAGCACAGTGTATGATTTGCAAATAAAAAAATAAAAAAAGACTAATAGGCAGCCATTTGAATACACAAAGGGATTTGAGCTGGTATGAATGGTGGAAATTGGATGAATGGAGGTCACAGAAGACCAAAAAAAATACAGCCCAAACCAATTAAACTAGCCAACATAATCCAAAAACTAAACCCAAGAAAACAAATCCAAATGACCAAACTATCTTAAAACAATCCAAACGATCCAAAAATCTAGCATCAACTGAACAACTCGATCCAACAACAATCAAACCAACCCAACAACCCAATTCAATCCAACAACTCAACAATCCAAAATTCCAAATTAGTCCAAACCAATCCAACAATCAAATAAATCTAAATTAGTCCAAACATATTCAACAATTAAACCAATCCAAAAACCCAAACCAACCCAATAACCTAAACCCAAATCCAACAACCCACCTCAATCAAACTATTCAAACTGATTAAACAACCCAATTCACTCCAACAATCAAACCAATCCAAATGAGTCTCAACCAATCCAAAAAAACAATCTAGTAACCTAAATCAACCCAAACCCTACAATCCAACTCAATCCAAATATTGAAACCAACCCAACAACCCAAATCAATTCAACAACTCAACAATCCGAATTTTCGAATTAGTCCAAACCAATCCAACAATCAAATGGATCCAAACTAATCTAACAATCAAACCAATTCAACAGCCCAAACCAATCCAACAACCCAAACCCAACAACTCAACTCAATCCAACTATTCAAACCGATTCAACAACCCAAATCAATCCAACAACTCAACAATCCGAAAATCCAAATTAGTCCAAACCAATCCAACAATCAAATGGATCCAAATTAGTCCAAACTAATCTAACAATCAAACCAATCCAACAACCCAAACCAATATAACAACCTAAACCTGCCCAAACCAATCCAACAACCCAAACCCAACAACCCAACTCAATCCAACTATTCAAACCAATTCAACAACAGAATTCAATCCAAGAATCAACCAATCCAAATTAGTCCAAACCACACCAATTCAAATTAGTCCAAATGAGTCCAAACCAATCCAACTACCCAAACAATCCAACAGTGCAACAATCCAAAGCAGCCCAAACCAATTCCTAACAATTCATAACATCTTAACTCAAAATGATTCCTCTGAGAACTCAAACAATCCAAAAAACCTAACAACTAAACAATCTACCAACCCAAAACTGCAGCTATCCATACAAAAATCATACCCTAATCCCTTCCTCACAGTGCAATATATCCAATATATTTCCTACAGCTCACAAATACTCATATTAGGGTTGATTGAACAGCTGTAGATCTGCATCTTCTTTGCTTTCATTAAATACTTCACATCCCCTTTAACACAACTCTCTTGTTTTTAACACGTTTGTCCTTGATGAATTCTAACAGTACAGACTGGGCCTCTTCTGTTCTGTTCTTTGTTGTAAATGTGAGCATCATCTGTAGGGTCTCTCTCAGAGTGACCTATCATGTGACCTCTGTTACTCTTCGATTAAAGAGCCTTTAAATAGTCTGATGAAGATCAATAGCTCTGGCAGTGCGTTTACTGACCAATCAGTGTCAGTCTGTACAAACATAACAGCACAAAGAGGATCATCAGCACAAAAGAGCTGACAAGGACGAGAAAGAGAGAGAGAGAGAGAGAGAGAGAGAAGAGAAGAGAGAGAGAAGAGAGGGAGGACGGGCGAGGTTGTCTCAGTGATTGACAGGAACACTGTGTTAAAGGTAATACACTGAATTCAATGAATTCAAATGCGAACACGATTTCCATATAAATATCAGATACAGCTTCACTGCTCTGTTCTCCAATTTACAGTATATGCTTTGGGAAGTTGTGTCTTTAGGTCAGCTCCAACTCTAAAATCTCTAAATCTGAACTAACACTCTAATATTCCTTACTAGTTGAATTAGCTGAGGCTAGTGTGTTGATTGCTGATGCAGGACTAGTTTTAGTTGGGTTTTATTTGTCTCTTGTTTTCTTTACTGGGAATTTTTAATCTCTATGTTAGTATTTTGAATGGAACACAATATAGAACCAGTGATGGCATACTGTAGTTACTTTCAAAAAGTAATCTGATTACTAATTACTGATTACTCTTTTAAAAAGTAATTTAGTTGCTGTATGGATTACTTGATTTTAAAAGTAACTAAGTTACTTACAGTTTACTTAATTAGTTACTTTCAGCAGAAGTTCCGGCAATAAAGCGACTATAAACGCCTTTCTTGTCCATCGTTTCAAAGCATCCAGCCAGATGCTACAATATCTTTTAACTTAGATGACCAAAAATTAACATACAGTGACTTGGAAAAGTAACATTAATCTGATTACTGGATTGGGAATAGTAACGTGTTAGATTAGTTATCGAAAAAAGAAAATGGTCAGACTAGAGTAACGTCACTGTATAAAACCAAATGTAGATTCTGCCATCACTTGGTGAATTTGTGTTTTGATATACTATATAGAATTGATTACAATCTAATTTTTAATAATAGTAATAAGTAAGAAAATTCACAGTTCGGTATAAATCCTATGGTTCGGTATGTTTTAGTATGTTTTCGGTTCGTTTTCGGTACATTTCCGGTATGTTTTAGGTATGGTTAGTAAAAAATATAAAGAGGCAGAGCATTCTGTATAGCCTTACCCTTATTAACTTCATAATACAATGAATCTTCATTATACTTGTTTAGTTTTTTGGGATGGAATGTTATAACGTGGCTCGAGCTCTTTTATTAAATTTGATTATTTTCTCTCCTACTGTCATCATGAGAGACTCCATCTTTTAGATCTTGTTGGAACAAACAACAAATTAGCCTGATTGTGTTGCTTTATTAAGAACAAAAACAACATAATTACTTCCTTAACTGCTTAAACTCCAAATATTTTTTTCCTAAACAGATTACTAGAGAGAGAGGTCAGAGCTTGTTAGAGTACGAGCGCCTAACCCTGCGATCACACTGGAAAGCGAGAGGCAACCGTTCCATACCATTTCCTATTAGTTCCGCATTATGTTCATTGGTTCCACTGGTCTCTTATAGCCTGTACTGTGTATTCTACATGAGTTTGCGTGTACCAAACCGTGACCCCATATCGTGATGGGTCGCAAAGAATACACATACCGTTAAACCCCTACAAATAAGAGGCTACAGTACACCCAGTGAGCTGTATTTGCTTGTATATTCAGTATAATCATTCTTCATGTCTTACGATCACATTCAAAAGTCATCAAAGTGCCACATTATGCCAATAAGAAAGTAAGGAAATATATAATGGACATTAATTGTCGAGTGTATGCTTAAATTTCATGGTTTTGCATCTTAATGAACTTTATTGATTTCCTTAAACTGACCAGGGACTAGTTTATAATGAGTCCCAATGAGAAATAACAGTGCTTGGGAGGCTAGACTACAAATATTTAGTTTAAATAGAGTTTCTAATTCTTTTTTTGATGATTTATGGCATTTAGTGGACCGCAGTCGCCCACATGAAGTGGTAGCTCACTGGCAAGCAGTGGTGTTATCCACTGCACCACACCAACCAATTCAAGTTCAAGTTCAATGATGGTAATTGCGATTAGTGAGTTAGATCAGTCAGAAAATATGTGCTATATTTTGGCTTTGGATGATTTAAATACAGATTTCATCATAATATCATTATTAATGTTAAGTTATGACAATGTAAACACCCATGGAGTGAAATAAACCATATCAATGTAGCACCCATGAGACCCACGATGGACTTTTATACAAAACGAACATCTTCCACATTAAAAACAAATTAAAAGTAAATATATGAATATATGTCAGTAGAAGAAACAAAAAAACAGTTCAGTCAGTCAGACGTTGCCTCAATCTTCTCAATTAAGAGTGAATAACCATTTTAAAAAAGCAGGATGGGATTAAAGACAGGATGGGGTGGATCATTCTGATAAATACAAGCCTTTTTTTGATAAATTAAGGCAATATATCATCAACGCATTCAGACCACAGATCTCTGATTTCTCCACACACATAAAAAAACAGAAGCTGATTGACAGGTTGGGGAAGTTTCCAGAACACACACACACACACACACACACACATTGTTGCAGTACTGTACGAATAACACTGATGGTTTGGCTGATCGCTTCACGATGACGCTACATAAACGCTACGACAGAAGACGAACGCCATCGTTAAAAAATAAAATCATACGAAAATAGCTCTGAAAATAGTTTTTTTTTTTTTTATCACATGGAGGAACTCATCAGAAAGGTCTTCAAGCAGTTTAATCTACAAGCAACAATGAACAGAGATTAAAGGCCTCATCGTACTTCCTGCTAAAAACGATGCAGCATTATAATAAACCATATTTCTGTACAAACTGACCCTAATACTATTTTTTAATTACTTTAATTCACATAGTTATAGACTGAAAGATCATTTAAGTTCAATATTTACTGTTTAAAAACTCCTCCAGCTGAGATACAGCTCCATATAGTCCATGCAGACCCTGATCTGCCCTCAGATTTTGCTATTTAAAGGTATATGTTTGAGTAAAATGAACATTATTGTTTAAACGGTCAATAGTTAGAGTTCTTTCCTATAGGTGCGCTCGACTTTTAACTCAACAATAAACAAAATAAAGTATAAAATATCATTACTGTTCCCTTAAATCAGCTGCTGGAGTATCTTCACATTGTGAACGAGCAGCTCATGATAGTCCGGTTAGAAACGAAAAGTGCTGCACTGTTAAGATAGCAACGTGCCACACTGATTGATTGGTTTATTTCACATCACGCCTAAAATTAAACACACCCATGATTAATTAAGAGAATTAGTTCATGCCTTTTGCTTGTTTTGAGCAGCGCCAGGCGTATTTTGTATCCTTAACCCTTGTGTGGTTTAATTTTTCATCAAATGATACTAAAGAAATATTTTTTCTAACTCAAACTCATTGGCATTGGCCCATTTTTTGTGAAAAACATATATCAAAACACATTTTTGATAAACACACACTGTACCCCCCCCCCCCCCCCCCCCCACACACACACACACATTTATATTACATACAGTATGTTTGGCCAAGGGCTTCATTTGTAAATTTGAAACTAAACTAATTTTCTACTCATATCTTGAGTTTAATTCACTTTCTTTTACATTTCATTAAAAAACTAATAAAAAAAGAGTAGCACTTTTTAAAAGAAATGTAACATAAGAAAGGTAAAGAGCAAATATTAACCATGTAAGCTGTTTATATTGCTTGCAAATTAGGTGAAGCAAGCATGTGTAAAGCATTTTAATGTAAAATTGCTTAATTTTGCTGAATTAAATACAAGTAACAAAGTAAACGAGTAACAAAAATATGAACACCACACAAGGGTTAATGGTACCAAAGACACACCAACACGCCCTAAATCCAGCTGCACGGTTGACCACAATTGACCAGTGCAATATAGATCACTAAAATAGGGCCCTAAAACACTCCTACACTACATCCTGGTACATGAGTTAAAGTGAAGGACAATTGAAGGACAGACAGAGTGCTGTAAGGAGCTTTTAAACATGGTTATTTTGGGTAGGAACGAGTTCAAGACACTTAGAAATATGTTATCAATTATTTTATCAATACAGCAATGCTGTAATGATCTTAGAATGAGAAATTAAATTAGATATATAATAATTTAGATATATACCCTACTGGAAAAACCAGCTCATACCAGCTAAAGCTGTATTTTGGAACCTGGTAACTGGTTCATAGCTGGTCAGAACATCTAAAACCAGCTACCAGTTACCAGGTACAGACCAGCTACAAGCTGGTTTAGATGTTCTGACCAGCTATGAACCAGTTACCAGCTATACACCAGTTACCAGGTACAGACCAGCTACAAGCTGGTTTAGATGTTCTGACCAGCTATGAACCAGTTACCAGCTATGAACCAGTTACCAGCTAGAAACCAGTTACCAGGTACAAACCAGCTACAAGCTGGTGTTAGATGTTCTGACCAGCTATACACCAGTTACCAGGTACAAACCAGCTACAAGCTGGTGTTAGATGTTCTGACCAGCTATACACCAGTTACCAGCTAGAAACCAGTTACCAGGTGCAAACCAGCTACAAGCTGGTTTAAGATGTTCTGACCAGCTATTCACCAGTTACCAGCTAGAAACCAGTTACCAGCTAGAAACCAGTTACCAGCTAGAAACCAGCTACAAGCTGGTTTTAGATGTTCTGACCAGCTATGAACCAGTTACCAGGTTCCAAAACACCAACCAGCTTGACCAGCTTTAGCTGTTTTTTCCAGTAGGGTAATCTATATTTAAGTGGATTTAACTTGGTAAGATATTTTTTTCTTTTTTTTTGCAGTGAGCAGACATTAAGCAATGGCTTGGTTCACCATATTAAATGACGCTCAGTAAAGAGGAGGCATGCAAATCTTGTTTAGTTCAGTCTAACGCTTATTTTAACGCTATTATTTTTTTGCATGAAGTACGAGGAGGCCTTTTTTTCACATTTACAAACACGACCCTACTGATCAAACTTCTTCAAGTATTGAGAGTCCAGTGACTTCAAGTCCAGTGACTTCGACCACTTCAAGTCATGAACAGCGATGAGAAAATGCTTCAGATCTTAAACACCATTGGATGATTGGACACGACTACTGGATCTAATAGTACAAACGACACGTAGGCGAACATTCGGGCGCGACACGGACGACACCATGGACGGTTTGGAACAGAATACTATGGGGGCTAATTCTCGAAGCTGTGTTAATATCATCTGGTTTAAGGCTTTTTCCAGCCTCCAAATATTATCTTCACTTCTATTTATATATATATTTATATACGCCTCACTATATACGTACTGTATACTATACATACTGTACAACATTTATATACCTATATACTGCTGGATCCTCCTGATTCCATACATCCCCCAACAACACTTTGGCCATTGGGTCGTTTAATAGTTGAGGAACTTGGTTCGGGATTGTTCTGATTGGTCTTCTAAAGCAGACCTGATGTGTTTAATTGATTAAAAAAACTGTGGGCGTGGCCTTAAAGGTGTGATCTTGATCTGATTGGCCATTTGAATCCTGCTCGATCTCAGGATGGTTCCAGTTGGCCTGTTAACCAGCGATTGGCTCCAAGCCTCTATTTGAAGTAGTTGAGACCAGTGACCAGCAGGAACTTCTCGAGGAACAGCTCCGAGTCCAGCACGGCGATGTGGGCGGCTCGGCCGATCAGCGTGTTGGCCGTGTTCGGTAAAGCGTGGAACACGTTCTGACGGATCAGCCGGCAATTCGGGGCGTCCAGCAGCGGCTGCAGAAGGTTGTTTATCATCTCGGTGTACACCGGACCTGATGTAGGACACACAGACGGAGATAGAAGACTTCAATTTCAATATAAATGACATGAAACTACATTTGTTGAGAAATCAAGGGTATTAAATAGAGTTTATTCTGCTTTAGTTGGAGTTAACTGTCTCTACTGTCCAGATAAGACTTTCTATTAGATTTGGATTTGTTTTTCTTTTCATTGCTGTGAGGATCTGATTGCTTTAAAATTTTTTTTAATGACAAGAATGGAGTGAGGTCCCCAACTCATCCCATTTAAAAGTATTGGAGCTACATCATTCCAGAGAACAACACAGTTCTTCTACTGGTCCATAGTGTTCTCAATACTGGGGGTTTATACCCCTCTATAGGTTCTTCAATGTTTATTTGCTTCAGAGATTCCTATTTTATTGGCAATGCCAATAAAATGCTTGTTGAATGCTGCTTTTGGCTAACGTTTTCCCTTCTTTTGATTTATGATTTGGCTCTGATGTTTTGGCTTATTGTCT
Source organism: Astyanax mexicanus (assembly GCF_023375975.1). Lineage (NCBI taxonomy): Eukaryota > Metazoa > Chordata > Actinopteri > Characiformes > Acestrorhamphidae > Astyanax > Astyanax mexicanus. The sequence goes on from NC_064409.1 coordinate 77,925,509, forward strand.
TTCAGGTTTTGACCCGTGCTTGTTCGTTTTACCGTGAGCCTCTGACTTTTCAGTTATTAAATCAAGTTTTATTTGTATTCATTTCAAGAATATACAACTGTAACAATAATTAATATTAAAGTTTTATTCAATATAAATAGAACAGTTTCATACATTCGATGAATGCTACTGACAACTTTTATGGAGATATATATATATTTGTATATCGTTGCTGTCCAATGAAAAACACTTATCTCCAAAACAGCAACTTTACAGGTTAGAGAGAAAACTTTGTAAATTTTCAATAGAAGTCAAAGTAAAAAGATTTTATTTCAGGTAATTTTGAAAAGTTTCTATTGGTCCATTTATTAAGAAATTTTGGCACAGTGTAAGAGTCAGTTTGTCTGTTCAAATTATGTTGTAAACTAAAAATCAACAAAAATGGAGATAAGTGTTTTTTTTTTTTTATAGGACAGCGACGATATAGTTATAATATTTGGTGTAAAAAATGTTAATGTGGCAACAAAAATCTACCACAAAAGTTGTAGGTTTATAAACTGCATATAAATCAACACCAGAAACCCAGAAAACACAAAGCTAATCTCCCAGGTTAGTTAAGGGGGGATAAAAGGAAGGGAAAAAACAAAATCAACCGAAAATAGGTAAGTTTAGAAAGCAAGAGAAAGATAAATTGTTGGTAGAGAGTGATGTAGTAATTAATGGGAGACAAAGGAAAAAATAATGAGTAATAATGAGTAATCGATGGAGGGAAAAATGAATAATTTCCTAAATAATACAACAAATAAGTGTTGCTTTGATATGTATTTTTGTAGGTGTTAGTAAGTGTAAATGTGAGTATTTTAGTGTGTGTGCACAAATTAGTAAAAAGGGAGATTATAAGTTCCACAGACAGTAGTGTTGGGTTGGGTATTGGATCTGGCCATTTGTAAATATTTTTAAGACCTTAAATTTATGAATTTCTAATTTAAGACTTTGAATTTAGGACTGTTTAAGACCCCTGGGAAACCCTGATTGGTGGTTGGATTGTTATGTCACTTCAGAATTAAGTGTAACCTCAGAATAAGGTTTAAAAACTGATTTCTGGGTGAAGATAATAATATAGTAAGTACACGATTAGTAGAAGGAAAACTAACTTTTGGAATTGTTGGACAGTGAAAATAAAAAAAAAACTGTTTAGATTAGAAATTAAGATGTAAAAAATAGGCGGGACTGTTTTGTCATTAAAACATACAGTATGGGGATGGGGGGCGGAGCTACACTGCGTCATACTGCAACCAGCCAGCAGAGGCGCTACACCTGCAGGGGCTTTACTACTGAGAGATGCTGTAGTGCTGTCCATGTTTTATACAGTCTTTGACTGAAACACTCAGCTACGGTTCTCTGGAATATCTCTGGAGTGTGTTGTAGGTTTGGTTAAGCTGACCTGTGGTTCTGTCTCTGAGAGCCGTCCTGCACATCTCTATCCTGGCTGAGTGGAACGGGACGTATCGGTCCTGTGGAGACGCCACCAACACCACGTTCCTAAAGAACTGCAGCCCTAAAACACAATAACAACACACAGTGAGTCGGTCATGTGTGATATATCTCAGTTTTAGCCAAACTTCCCAAACTTAAAAGTTACTTTATTTCAGTAATTCAGTTCAAAATGTGAAACTCATATATTATGTAGATGTATTAAACACAGAGTGATCTATTTTACGGGCTGATTATTTTTTGTTGATAATATAGAACCAATTGGTGCTTTTGGCAGTGTGCCAAGTCCTGCTGGAAAATGAAATCCACATCTCCATAAAAGTCCATCACTGATTGGTGGAAACTTCACACTAGGCCTCGAGCAGTTTGGACTGTGTGTCTCTCCACTCTTCCTCCAGACTCTGCTCCCTTGATTTTTTGATACAAATGAAATGATGATCAGTGATGGTTTGGAGAGACATGCTGATCATCTGCTGGTGTTGATCCACTGTGTTTTATTATCAAGTCTAAAGTCAGTGCAGTTTTGTTTTCCCACAAAAATCTTACAGCACTTCATGCTTCCCTCTGCTACTGACAACTTTTATGGAGATGAAGATTTCATTTTCCAGCAGGACTTGGCACACTGCCCACACTTCCAAAAGCACCAATTGGTCTTATATATATAATATTCTAATAGTAATTCTAATACATCTATATAATATATGAGTTTCACATTTCGAACTGAATTAATGAAATATAGTAACTTGTCAATGATATTCTATGTTTTTAGATGCACTAGTATATAGTAAAAGTTAAATTAATGTATTGTATGTGTGTATATAGTGTATGTTGTACCTGGTTTTTGGCTGAGGGTATAGAGGAAGGTCTGCCGGGGGTCCGGGTGGTCCCTGAAGGTGAGCTGAAGCAGGGAGCCAGACTTCTTCAGCTTCTGCATCAGCCAAAGACCTTACAGCACATAATATTGTTATTTTAAGTTATATTGGAGCAATCCTATTGGTCCATTCATTATGAGAATCCTGAGGAACAGCTGGGAGCTGGTGTTACCTGTGCTGACCAGCGTGCTGCTGTTGAACAGAGTGCCCAGGTGAGGTCCGGACAGGGAGAGGAAGGTGTGCAGTTTTCTGAGGTAGCAGCGGAACCGGGGTCGGGTCAGCACCGAGCGAATGATGACGTTTCCCAGAGAGTGACCGATGAAGCTGGAAACACAAAAACACAGACAAATCAATTTTATAACAGAAAAAAATGTTTTTTTTTTTACCCTAATAAATGAAATCATAATTTTAAAAGTGCTTTTTATATTTACTCAGGTTATATTTGTTTGAGATTTAAGGTAGAAAAGGTACAAAAAGGTAGAGGTAGAGTCAACTGGAATTCAGTCTTTCAGTTAACAGCTGTGCTGAACTCATCAAGAGTTAATTACAGGAATTTCTTGTCTCTTAATAAAGTGTTTGAGAGCATCAGTTAAAGTAAAGTAGTGAAGAGGTAGAGTGTTCTCTGATGTCACGGAATGTTCTGGGATGTCACAGAATGTTCTGCAATGTCATGGAAATGTTCTGTGATGTCACAAAATATTCTCTGATGTCACGGAATGTTCTGGGATGTCACAAAATGTTCTGGAATGTCACAATATGTTCTGCGATGTCACGGAAATGTTTTGTGTTGTCACGGAATGTTCTGTGATATCAAGGAATGTTCTGGGATGTGATGTCAGGAAATGTTCTGGGATGTCATGGAATGTTCTCTGATGTCACGGAATGTTCTGGGATGCCACAGAATGTTCTGCGATGTCACAGAATGGTCTGTGATGTCACAGAATGTTCTGCGATGTCACAGAATGTTCTGCGATGTCACAGAATGGTCTGTGATGTCACAGAATGTTCTCTGATGTCACAGAATGTTCTGTGATGTCAAAGATGTTATCTGATGTCACAGATTGTTCTGCAATGTCACTAAATGTTCTGTAATATCAAGGAATGTTCTCTGATGTTATGGAATGTTCTGTGATGTCTCTTCTGATGGTCTCTCATTTGTTGTATTGTTTATTTTAGTGATTTTCATTATATTAAAATGTTCTGTATTGTAGATTAATACTAAACTCATTCAGACTATTAAGAAAGACATATGGAGTTATTTAGAATATGTTTTATATTTTAGATTTTTTTAAGTAGCTCCTCTTGATCAGTTTTACTCATCTCTCTTTTCTCAGTCAGTTTTATGAGGTAGAGTCACCTGGAATTCAGGCTTTCAGTTAACAGCTGTGCTGAACTCATCAAGAGTTAATTACTTGAATTTCTTGTCTCTTAATAAAGTGTTTGAGAGCATCAGTTAAAGTAAAGTAGTGAAGAGGTAGAGTTACAGGTATACAGTGAATAGTGAATATTTGAGTAATGTTCGAATCCAGGTTATGAGAAGCAAGAACTACTCAACTAAAATATATTCTATAAAACACAGTTTGGAGGAGTTTAGTTATAATCTAAAATGCAGAGCATTTTAAAACAATGAAAAACACTGAACTTAAGCATAAAGAAGAACCACTTAGACAAAACAAGACCCAAAACAAGAAACTTGGTAACACTTTGCATTAATTGTTGACTCACTAAAATGAATTAATGCATCAGTTACCATGAACAAGACATGAGGTAATACGTTAACCATGCTTAGGTAATGTTAATTAAACAAGGAAAAACAGCAGTAATTAATGTTATTTTTACATTACAAGTGAATCATTTGTTAAGATGAACAATAAATCATAAATTAACATTTTACTATCATATATTTTACTAATGTTAGGTAAACAAGTAACAACTGCATTAGTTTATCTTCTTGTCATTTGTGTGCTTGTGTGCTGCAGTTATGCTTACAGTAATCGTTATATATTTATATTTAAGTAAATATTAGTCTAGAAGTTGCTTATGCTTCATTTCATCATATATATATATATGTGTGAGTGTTTCTTGGAATGTAGAGATTGTCAATATAAACCATGATTAACCAGTAATAATGCCTTTGTTAAGCATTATTAACATCTGTTAAACATTAATAAGCACTTATACAGCTCGGTTCAGTAAAATAAATAAATAAATAAATAAATAAATATATACCTGATGTAAAGTGAAATTAAAATAATTCTAATCCATGTAGAGATGTACTGTATTTCCAATATAAGTAAAAATGTTAAATATATAATATTATATTAGTTAACTGACATCAGTGAATAAAACAAGTAACTGGCCACCACTGCATAAGTGTTATCACAGCCAAATATATTTATAATTAATATTTAATTAATAAATACTTAACAATGGCTGTACGCACAGCTGCAGCATATAAGCAAATGACAAGAAGATTAACGAATGCAGTTGTTACTTGTCTACCGAACATTAGTTGGTAATCATTATTAATAAAGTGTATG